>NW_023616002.1:0-40001 GCF_013339695.2 Rhipicephalus sanguineus
GTAGGACGCTCCCGCGAGGATCATCTGGGCAATTTGTGCGCTGTTTTGAAACGGCTCTCTGATGCGGTCCTCAGGTTGAACCACAAGTGTGTTTTGACGTCGCAGAGCTGATTTTCTTGGTCATGTCAGCGCTAGAGGGTTATTCCCACTTATGTCATCCATTGAGGCGATAACCAAGGCACCGTCACCTAAAAACATCAAGGAACTTCGTTCGATGCTGGGACTTGCAGGTTTCTACTCCAAGTTCATCCCCCATTTTCTGACGTTGTGTTGCCAATGCGTGATTTGCTTCGAGGAAATGCACCTTTCGTTTGGACTGCGGCAGCACAGGGCAGTTTCGAGCGACTGAAGGCTCTTCTAACATCTTGCGAGGTTCTACATCTTTTCGATCCTCACTTACCAGTGTACGTCACGACTGATGCCTCAGGATATGGATTAGGTGCGGTACTTCAGCAACCCTGCAACCCTCGCGTACCCTGCAGCCACATGAACGGCAGTACTCAGTTGGCGAACGCGAGGCTCTTGCCTGCGTCTGGGCTTGCGAACATTGGCACGTTTACCTGTGGGGGAGACCTTTGATCTACGGACTGACCATGCGGCATTGGTTACGCTTCTTTCAACGAAAGGTACCGGTCACCGTCCATTAAGGATTGCGCGCTGGTCCTCACGGTGCTGTGCTACAACTACACCGGAATACAGAAATGGTAGGGAAAACGTCGTGCCTGACGCTCTTTCCCGGTGCTCGTACAGAGTTTACTCCGCGATGCACACGAAGAAGAATTCATATGCTTCCTGTCTCCAGTCGTACCATGCAAGAGCTTCAAGAATCCAGCGCTAACGACCCCGCTCTCTCTCAAGCCAAGCACTTCACGATTACTTCTTGGCCTGACAAAAAATCTTTGTCGAAAGAGCTGCTGCCTTACATTCATGTGCGAGCTGAACTCTCAGTTGTAAATGATATCTTGTGCGGGGTGAAAGGATTGTCGTGCCAGCGTCTATGACACGCCTTTTATGGATCTGGCCCATGAGTCACATCCAGGCATTAGGCGTACCAAAGCTCGCCTGAGAGAGTCCTTGGTGGCGCATGGACAGTCATATTGAAGAGCTTGTGCGCACATGTGTGATTTGCCAGTCCTGTGACAAGTCTGCACGTACTCTGCAGCGCCAATGCAACCCGCTCCTCTTCCTGACAAAGCTGGGAAAAAGTTGCAATCGACATCGTAGGACCTTTCACGCAAGCTTCAGCCGACTGCCGTTTGCCATTACAATCACTACAACCGTTTGCCATTACAGCAAGTGGCCTGAAGTGGCCTGAAGTGGCTTTCGTAAGAGACGCGACCACACCTACAGTGAAGAAATTCTACTTGAACTTTTTGCACGCGAGGGATACTCACGTGGTCTCGTATCCGATCACGGGCCACAGTTTTCATCAGCAAATTTGAAGGATTACTCGCAGAACGTGGAACAAGCATTACAACTCTTCTGGTACTACTCGCAAGCTAACGGCTTGTTGGAACGATCAACAGGATTGAAGTCTTCATAACTGGCTCTGTTGAACGCCGTGATGTAAAAATAGCCATGCTTGATTACCTGCAAATATATCGATGTACGCCTCCGCGACAACTGGTGTTGCGCCCGCGACGTCTTCATGGACGCCAACCTCGAACAAGGCTCGACTTAGTGGGCATGCCCGACAAAGCTTCAGCATGGAACCGTCAAGGCGATTGAGCAGTGCGAGCGCGTGAAAAAAAGCAAACCAGGTCGAAGAGCTATACAGATGAAAACGCGGAGCCAAGGAACCAAACATCGCCGTTGGTGATTACGTGCGGGTTAAATTATCTGCCATTCCTGGAAAGCTATCTTCACAGTTCTCCGCGCCCAAAAAGATCGTTGAAAAGCGTGGACCAGCCTCGTACTTGTTGGAAGATGGACGAGTGTGGAACGCGTCCAAGTTAGCTGCTGTTCACCCTGCAGCTGTCAGCAAAATGAGATCAGGCACATCTGCTGTTATGAACTGGTCACCGGCATCCACTCAATCGTCTGGTACAGTTATGGGTGATCTATCGCATCCTGGCACATCAAGAGTGGATAGTCATGAAAATGCGGACTCTCCTGAACCACTCGCAGCAGACAGTGCGCAAGTTTCACCCAATATGTGGGGATCTCAAGCGCGTATTAGAAGGAGCACTCGTAAGAAGAAGACACTGCAGAAGTTCAAGGAATATGTTAGGTAGCAACTATTTCTTTTCGCAAAAGGGGATATGTCGTATAAGGCGTCACTGCCGACTACGGCCCCAGGAGATGGCACGTGCCCGGCGGCCGCCTCAGTGAAGACAACGAAGAAGAAATAAAGAATGAGGAACGAATGTTTCCTTTGATATGTCTTAATTGATATGCACGACACAACAGTGAGTTGCGTCAGTGGCTCGGCGAACCGTGAAAATTCCTTCACGGTCCGGGCAAACACCATCCTTGCTGATCACATGACCCAAGAACAAGAGGTCCTTGTACGCGAAGCGGCACTGTTCAGGCTTTAAAGTGAGTCCGGAGGTCTTGATTGCTTGAATTACAGCTTCAAGGCGCCGAAGGTGTTCGTCGAAGTTTGAGGAAAACACAACGACGTCGTCCAAGTACACGAGGCACGTCTGCCACTTCAAGCTGGCCAGTACTGTATCCATAACCCGTTGAAAAGTCGCAGGTGCCGAGCAAAGACCAAAAAGGCATGACCTTGAACTCAAACAGGCCGTCTGGTGTTATAAAGGCGGTCTTTTCTCGGTCTCTCTCGTCGACATCTATTTGCCAATAATCGGTCTTCAGGTACATCGACGAAAAGTACTTTGGGTTGTGTAATCGATCCAGAGTGTCGTCTATCCGGGGAAGGGGATACACGTCTTTCTTCGTGACTTTGTTCAGGCGACGATAATCGACGCAAAAACGAGAGTCCCATCCTTCTTCTTCACTAGCACCACGGGGGATGCCCACGGACGCTTCGACGGCTGGATGAGGTCATCGCGTAGCATTTCGTCGACCTGTTTCTTCACGGCCTCCCGTTCCCGCGTCGAAACCCGGAAGGGACTCTGACGGAGTGGTCGAGCATTTTCTTCTGTTATAATGCGGTGCTTAGCAAGGGGCGTTTGTCGGACCCGCGATGACGACGAGAAACAGCCCTTGTTTTCCTGCAGAAGGCATCGAAGCTGTTGGTGTTGGCGAGCGGGAAGACTTGGGTTTACGTCGAAGGGTGGCTCATGTATTGGGGTAGTCGTCGTAGCTTCGTCAGAATCTGAAAAGGCAAACGCATCGCTGACGGCCAAGATTTCTTCGATGTATGCAATTGTCGTAACCTTGCTTAGGTGCCTGTATTCTTGGCTGAAGTTGTTAGCATCACGCTTCCTTTTCCTTCATGCAACCGAGCACTGCCCCTTGCGACTCTTATGTCACGGTCTAGTAGCAAACGCTGATCGCTCTCGATGACACCTTAGATGTCTTCAGCTTTTTCGGTGCTGACGGAAATTATGGCGCTGGAGCGAGGCGGGATGGTAACTTGATCCTCGGGCACGTTCAGGGCATGGTGACATGGATTCGTATCAGGCGGCGCCGTTATCATTTAAGAAATCCATACCAAGTATGACGTCCCTGGAGCAGTGTTGCAAGATTACGAAACTCGCAGGATACGTGCGATTATTGATTGTTACTCTTGCTGTGCAGACTCCAGACGGCGTTATCAGATGGCCTCCAGCGGCACGGACTACGGGGCCTTCCCAAGCAGTCTTAACTTTCTTCAACTTCGTGGGGAAAGGCCCACTGATGACGCAATAGTCGGCTCCAGTGTCGACGAGAGCGGTGACGTTGTGGCCGTCAATGAGAACGTCGAGGTCGCTAGTTCGTCGTCTTGCGTTGCGGTTGGGTCGAGGCGTTGTCCTCGGCGGTGGAGGATCTTCGGTAGTTCGTTGTACAGCAACCGCACCTCCATCGGTTGCTGCCCTTAGTTTTCCGGATACGGGCTAGACGACCGGCCGCGGTTTGGGCCAGTGTACTGCAGGCTGTGCGGTTACATGTAGCGGCCGGGCGACGGCGAGCGGGAAGGTCGTCGTTCTTGCCACTGTGTTCCGGTGAGGTAGTCGTCGATGTCGCGAGGCCGTTCGCCTGGCCGCGGGCGCGGCGCGTTAACGGCGAATCGGCGTAGCCCCATCTGTCGGTACTGGCATCGGCGGTACGTGTGGCCGGCCTCCCGCAGAGGTAGCAGAGCGGGCGGTTATCAGGGGCGCGCCAAACGTCGGTCTTCCTCGGCGTGTATCGCTGGCCGGCTGGCGGGCGGTATGACGTCGATGGTGGCGGTGGGTGCCACGCGCCGGAACTGCTTGGGCGGCGCGGCGTCTTGGCGTGGTCGAGGAGGGGGGCGTTGCGTCGGGCTGCAGCAGCATAGCTCGTTGCTTGCAGCTGCGGCTGCGCTGACTCATGGACGCCCAGGGACTGCTGGATTTCCTGTCGGCCGATGTCTGCGATCGAGGCATCTTGAGCCTGGCACGATGGGAACATTCGACGAAGTTCTTCGCGCACTACGGCCCTTATGGTCTCGCGCAGATCGTCGGAGCCGATAGCTTGAACCACTGTGCTGTCTTGGGTCAAGCGGCGGTTGTATTGCCGGGTGCGCATTTCCAACGTGCTCTCGATTGTTGTGGCCTCGGAGACAAATTCCTGGACTGTCTTGAGTGGGTTCCGCATGAGCCCAGCGAAGAGCTCTTGCCTTACTCCTCGCATGAGGAACGGACCTTCTTCTCCTCGGTCATGTTAGGGTCGGTGTGGCGGAAGAGTCTGGCCATTTCTTCCGCGAAGATTGTCACTTTTTCATTCGGGAGCTGGACCCGTCTCCAATAAAGCGGCGGCCCTTTCTTTTCCCCGACGCTTGTGAACGCTGCGAGGAACCTGGTCCGGAAGATGTCCCACGTTGTCAGCGTACACTCCCTGTTCTCGAACCACGGCCTGGCGCTGTCTTCCAAAGCGAAGTACACGTAGCTTAACTTGTCGCTGAGGTCCCAGTTGTTGAAGGCCGCAGTCCTCTCGTACGACTCGAGCCACGTTTCTGGGTCCTCACATGATGATCCCCGAAAGATCGGCGGCTCCCTTGGCTGCTGCATCACGATCGCGGGCGGTGGCGCAGTGTCTGTCATCGTTGCCGCAGTCGTGGTCCAGGCCTTTCTGTTCCGAGTGTTGTCGGGTAGAGGCCCGTACTCCGGTGCTAGGTCTTGTTGCCTACGGCTAGCTCGCTGGTCGTGGTTGGCATCGATGTCTTCTCCGCGCTGGGGGCTGGGTTCACGGCATGACGGGGGCCTCCGGATCATGAAGGAATAGCACCTCCACCAGATGTCACGTGGTCGTGACGTCGACGAAGGCAGCAGTCAGCACGTCCGAGATGAAACTCTTTATTAGGCCGAACTTGTGGCCGGGAAAATGAAACTCCATCTATAGCAACAAACTGATAGCGGCGAACAGAGCGTCGACCGTCGATCAACTGACAAGTGGTCAAGCGCGTCGGCTTTTATACAGGCGCTATCGAACTTTCCAGCGATATCGCTGGTGGCGGCGTTATCTCCAGACAAAGCTGGAACATTCGCGTGCGGCGCGCAATCTTAACAAAACGATCTAGTACAATCGGGAAGCTTCTGGAACACTGCTTCGCGGACACCGTCGAGCGTTGATAACCGTCCTTGCTGGTCAAACCCAAGCACATCAAAATAAAACAAGAAGTGGGCTTGGCAATCTCCATTGCTGGCGTCGGCGGCGTCGGACTCGAACACGCGTTCTGCGTGGCAGTCGAGTAAATTTTACCATAGAGTCACGCCAGTGCTTGAAACTGCTTCAGAAAAAGACTCTGCACAGGTGTCGTGTGAGCGCGACGCGACGCCTTTGTGGTTTCAGTGTTGGCTATCGGACTTTGTAACGATGCAATAAACATTTCCTGTGTGCTCCTACGTCTCATCACGCTACAGTCAAGGATGGGAGGAATACGCCGACAGCCGCTACTTATAATATGATCATTATCGCACCCCAAAGTGCACTATGTCCCGACGAAACTAACGTCGGAGTGCTAACATGAGTACCGACGTTACGTCCGACCATAAGCTACCATTAGGGAGCGAGTGTACACGTGCGAGGTGAGATCACGTTATGCGCAGAGCTGCTCATAATGCACACAGAAGCCGGTCGACCTCCTACTTCGCTGAAAGTAAAAAAAGAAATACGGCATAGGCTATCGTTGCCTGATTCGCATGGAGTCAGCTTCCACATTGCGTGGTATCTGTCGGAATTTATATATTAATAGCTTTTTCTAACTCCCCGTGTGATGTTAGACCGAAAATGGAAGTGAACCGCTGGAAAGGGACTCAAAAGTGAAAGTTATTTCAAAATATGTAGTGCGGAAACAAAATCGGCTGTGTTATTATCACGCCGCGTATGTGCGGGACTAAGACGGAGAAGAAAAGTGTAGGTTGGAAAAAAAGAATATCTCGGCAGTTTGTCCTGTGTGGCTCACCATCCAAGCCTACTGCCAAGAAACCCCAACCCCCTACTGTTAACGTAACACCGTTACGTTCACAGTAGAGGCTCGGGGCTTGGGCAGAGGTGCGGGGTTAAACAACCAACGACGAACCGCTACCTTTCGGACTTCGCCGAAGTCGTCGCCTCACCAGCCTCCCTCCTTCCTGGCCCATCATGTCCAACGATGGAGACACTCTGGAACCAGACCCAGCAGTTCTTGGACGCACCTCAAGGAGCCACGTCCCTTCACCGGGAAGGCCAACGAATACGTGGACGAATCGCTCAGGCATTACAAGTGGGTAAGCAAGTACAACAAATGGGATGCTTCCTCCCAGCTATCTCACGTGTTTTAGGGGCGAAGCTCCTTAAGGCGGCACCCGTTCGTCCCTCGTAGTCGTAGTCGTAGAAGTGCGTAACCAGTCGTAACGCTAGTACCAGATCTTGACCTGCAAGGTGGTGCCGGTGGGAGATTTTTCCTGTACGTTGTTGAACAATAAAAAATTCGCAGCGTGCGCATTAACTAAAAGCCGAATTCTTCTGTCTCTCATTCCCCATTAGCAGCCATTGGCATGTTCCAGTAGGAAACGTTAGTAGAAGTAGAAGTGTAAGTGTTAGCTAAAAGCCGACTTCTCTCTCTCATTCCCATTAGCAGTCATTGTTTACCTCCAAGGTAGTGCCTGGTGAGATTTCTCCTGTGCGTGATTAAACAATAAAATTTTGTTCAAACGCCGTTGATTGATGAAATAAACCAACGAAAGACGCCAGATGTTTTCGAAAAGCAAAACGAAAGAACGCCAGATGTTTCTAAAGCAAAACGAAAAGACGTCAGCTGCTTAACGAAAGATGCCAGATGTTTTCTAAGGCAATGGTTTTCTAAACAATGAAAATTCACAGCGTACATGTAAATTAAAGTGAGCTGCAAGGTCGTCATAACTCGTCGAACCTTTAGTATAAACGCACCCGATCTCACGTCGGTGATGATATACTGGGCAGAATTCACGGAAGATTCACGGTTTACCGATGAACCTCCGCAGCTTCGCCCACACATCATCATTCACTCCGTGGATATGCTGCGATTTTTTTTTCTAACTTCCCGATGTCGCACTAATATGATACGAGAACCATGAAGGAATGTTCACGGAACACATTCTAGTATTCTTTTTCTCCTAGGTGCATTCGTGAATGGAATGCTCTCGACCGAGTTATAGTCGAACAGCGTACAGTTGACGACTTTCTAGAAATGTTGCAAAATACACATAGCACAAATCATAAGCCTGACGCATCGTATCGTATCTTCCTTTCTTTTGATTACTTCATGTATTGGCTTGCTTGCCAATCTTTGCATTTGCTGTAACTGTTACCGGTGTTACTCGCGTTTGTAAGTTGTTCGCGTTTGTAAGATATGAATATTGCGTTCACTGCGACTTTATCTTATGCATGTAGCCTTCTTAATGTGTACATTTCAGCAAAACTGTTCCAGCCAAAGTTTTATTGTTACTGCTGATGTGAAGGTTTTTTGTATAGGGCTGAGGCGCTGGAGTTTTGAGTACTGTGGCAGAGCCTGGTGGCGTGCGCCGAAGTTGCTTGGGTAGTTAAAAATGGACGCGGACCGGCGAGTTACGCAGTTCTCAGTTGCTTTAAGCGTTTTACTTAATTTCGCGCCTAGTTTTCAGGCTCAAAAAGTGCTTAAAACGTACGCAGGAACTTGTCCGCTATGCCTGCAGAGTCTGACATGTTTGACGAGCGATCCTGCTTCAAACAAACCGTGCCGAAAGCAGTGGTCTGGGCGACGGCTCTGAGCACGCGCGGTCCCGAAGCACGGTCGCCGCCGTTATGTTGCGTGGTTAATTGCCCGACATGGGGGTAAGGATCCTAATGTGCGGTTTTACTGGTTCCCCTGAAAGCGTACGATGTGGAGCGACGGAACCGCTGGATACGTGGAGTCCGACGCGTGAAGTGAGTACGCGGAGCAAAACGTGGTACGTGAGCAAAACGCGAGCAAAACGTGCTGATTACTTTTCGTACGCGCGTGCACGCGTTATATGTATATATTCCTGCGTGGAGTCCAGACGGCACGCCGTGGCTGCCGACGGCGATCACGAGGATAAGCAGCCGGCATTTCGTGCGAAACGAGGAAAAACGATGCCATGAGTCATCCTGCGTATGTGCCTACGATTTTCCGGCAGCTTACAGCCGGCAGCTTACAGCGGCTGCTTCCAGCGGCCGGCTGTAAACATTGCGCGCCGTCGCTTCTCGACCGCCACAGCACGCTGACAGAATTTGACGAATTCTCTAGAAGCAAATGTTGAAAATTATGACCGTGCATGGGAAAAAGTGTGTTTGCGACTGAATGCGGCAGAAAACGGCACACGACGCGAATGCGCTCATTCGGGCCGCCGACGGCTAGCCTTCGTCACTGGACCTTTCTTGATTCCGTTTCGTCTGTAATGCAAATCATGTCGGCTTTCTTAACAGCAACCTTTTCGTTTATGCACTGTCGTTAATCGCGCGAGCATGCCTCGTAAAACTTAACTCGAGTTCAACGTCGTATGAGATTCGCTGCACTTGCGAGTTGCAGCGCGCCGAAATGGTTCCTTCAATCTCCTGCACGTCGTAAACATACTTGACGTTGACGAGCTTTTTGCGTTTACGCAGATTGCTTGGCCTGAAGAACTCAGCCACGCCAGAAACTGGCCGAGATCCAAAGCGCAGCACAACCGACAGCGGCGGCTCCATTGCGCATCTGAGCTTAGTGCTGCATGCGGCCGCCAGTCTGACTACTCGAAACCAAAGAACTTGTCGTAGGGGGCGCTTTTTAGCACAGATTTCGCAGCGCCGCCTGGGCAGCCAGTCAGGCCTATTGGTGTTACGACCCAAGTACTGCAAAAACCCTCTAAAATGGTTAACAGTAATTCAATAAATAAATAAATTGATAAATAAATAAATACACACGACCATATTCATGAAAGCGTTTGCAAAAGATATTCATATCCTACAATTTTTCTTAATCTGTCAGTCAACAATTCTAAAATTACTGCTTACCTGGCCAGTAAAAAAGCTGCATCTCAGGATTTCCGCCTTTCGTGTCGTTATACAAGCGTCCATAAACAACTTTCTGATACCTGAAATTGTCATTTTATAGTACACAGTGACGATTTTCGCTTCTCCTCAAAGAAATATGACAATTTGGCTCTTTTTCCAATGAACCGCGCCTTAGGCGATGTGAACCAGTGATTAAGCGACGTAGACTAGTTTCGTTTCATAGCCAACTGTTTTCGGTAATTTCATAAATATAGATCACAATGCTTACATGTATAAGAAACTGGAATGAGGTGCCATCCACGCCATCTTTATTAACAGCGTTAGAGACCTCGTCTCCCAGAAATTCCGGCGTCAGCCTCCTTGGTTGTGAGCGAACATGCGACGCTATCCGGGAGCGCAACTTGGAGATTCATCCAATAAATAATAAAAAAAAAATTGGCCGCGTATCTGCGTGCTTCGCTGCAAATGTGTAAAGACGATAGAAGAGGTGCTGTGTGAGATATGGACGCCATCTGGCAATACGTCGGGAAACATGAGTGCTGTGTTGCGTGCTGGAAGTCCCGGCGCAGCAGCAGGCGAAGACCTTTGCAGAGAAACGTCCGCACTCAACGAGTACTCTCCACACACTTTTATTTACACGTCGCCTGGGTAAAACACGAACGCCAGAGCGGCGCCCACAACCGGCAGCCTGAAGGCCGCCCACAACGCTGCTTTTTCATTTTTTAAATATTTTTTTCACCTTCTTGGCCTTCTCAAAACTAAAGTTTTTCAACACCAACTCATGGCATTCGTACAGTGCAATACAGAACCGAAACACAACAATGAGCTCGTGCGAAGGGCACGGAGGAAGGCAAATTTCAGCGCAGTCGCATTTTCAGCTTTGTTGAAACAGCGCTCACTAGACGACGACGAAGTAAAAGAAGGCACAGGACAGGCGCTGCCTGTCCTGTGCCTTCTTTTACTTCGTCGTCGTCTAGTGAGCGCTGTTTCAAGAAAGATGAACGCATACAACTCGCTCAAGCTTCCATTCTTATGCATTTTCAGCGCAGCTTAAGAAACTAGGTTCCTCAAAATTACGTATGTATGCATTCTCTATTAAAGGAACACGCCACCTAATACTTACCTAGTGATGTTGCACCTCAGATATGCATGATATTTACTTTTTGATCGACAACGCTCACAAGTATGAACAGCCGTACCAGTTCAAGACGACTGGCCCTTGGGCAAGTGGTTAAACTTTGCCGAGTGGCTGAATCGAGGGACGTGCCGACAAACAGAAAGACAGAAAGACAGACCAAAATTTCTGCGTTTAAGTTCCCCAAGAAAGACTATCGTCTTTAAAATTCGGTTCAGATGGGAGCACCTGCTTGCCATGCGTTCTTCGAGGCAAGCAGGCGTTCTGCCACAGCTCCATGCGAGCACTTGAAACAGTTTTGAAGAAAAAAAAACATATGCGAATGTCATGTACTGCGAGCAGTAGCCATAGCACATATAAAAGTAACTGGCGGAAGCGTGTAATCACATCAGGCGTGAATAGCGCAAATAGTCGGTGGTTCCAAGGTCAACCGATTACAAAGCGCTCCGGCACAATTAGTCATAATTATCAGCAACAAGATCAGCGAAGTGTGCATCAGGCAGGTGCTGGTTACCTTACCGACGTGTAGTGGGCCCGTCGCCAATTCGAAAAGGAAGATCGTTGCGTAGTGGGCACTTCAAACTGTACGTGAGGTAGGCATTCTAGGATATTGTTACGGGGATTATTTATTCGGCAAGCACTGGTCGAGCTAAAACTGCACACAGTGCACAGGAACGCAGGTCAAAGGCAGCTCCAGACTCTGCCCCACAGCAGCAACGTCGTCGTCGTCGTCATCCATCCGGTATCAATGCGGCGCCCGTGCCAGAGTGACCTTTCCATAGGGTTGACGCGCTGGAGTTTTGAGTACTGTGGCGGAGCCTGGTGGCGTGAGCCGGAGTTGCTGGGTAGTCAAAAATGGACGCCGACCGGCGAGTTACGCAGTTCTCAATTGCTTTAAGCGTTTTACTTAATTTTGCGCCTAGTTTTCAGGCTCAAAAAGTGCTTAAAACGTACGCAGGAACTTGTCCGCTATGCCTGCAGAGTCTGACATGTTTGACGAGCGATCCCTGCTTCAACAAACCGTGCCGAAAGCAGGTGATCTGGGCGACGGCTCTGAGCAGCGCGCGGTCCCGAAGCGCGGTCGCCGCCGTTATTGTTGCGTGGTTAATTGCCTCGAACATGGGGGTAAGGATCCTAATGTGCGGTTTTACTGGTTCCCCTGAAATCCGTACGAAGTGGAGCGACGGAACCGCTGGATACGTGCCGTCCGACGCGTGAAATGAGTACGCGAGCAAAACGTGGTTTGCAACGTAACGTGCTGATTACTTTTCGTACGCGCGTGCACTCGTTTATATATGTATATATTCCCTGTGTGCAGTCCAGACGGCACGCCGTGGCTGCCGACGGCGATCACGAGGATATGCAGCCGACATTTCGTGCGAAACGAGAAAAACGATGCCAGAGTCACCCTGCGTATGTGCCTACGATTTTTCCGGCAGCTTACAGCCGGCTGCTTCCAGCGGCCTGCTGTAAACATTGCGCGCCGTCGCTTCTCGACCGCCACCGCACGCTGACAGAATTTGACGAATTCCCTAGAAGCAAATGTTTAAAATTACGACCGTGCATAGAGAAAAAGTGTGTTTGCGACTGAATGCGGCAGAAAACGGCACACGACGCGAATGCGCTCATTCGGGCCGCCGACGGCTAGCCTTCGCCCTGAACCTTTCTTGATTCCGTTTCGTCGTGTAATGCAAATCATGTCGGCTTTCTTAACAGCAATCTTTTCGTTTATGCACTGTCGTTAATCGCGCGAGCATGCCTCGTAAAACTTATCTCGAGTTCAACGTCGTATGAGATCGCTGCACTTGCGAGTTGCAGCGCGCCGAAATGGTTCCTTCAATCTCCTGCACGTCGTAAATATACTTGACGTTGACGAGCTTCTTGCGTTTACGCAGATTGCTTGGCCTGAAGAACTCAGCCACGCCAGAAACTGGCCGAGATCCAAAGCGCAGCACAACCGACAGCGGCGGCTCCATTGCGCATCTGAGCTTAGTGCTGCATGCGGCCGCCTGTCTGACTACTCGAAACCAAAGAACTTGTCGTAGGGGGCGCTTTTTAGCACCGTTTTCGCAGCGACGCCTGGGCAGCCAGTCAGGCCTATACCCGTGACATTACCCCGGTCGGCAAAGCACCGTCCCGGTGCCTGTTGTGTTAGAAGGGCGTGTCACCATTGTAGGGCTTCAGGCGAGAAACATGCACGATGTCAGTACTGGGTGTAGCAGTCGATGAGTTAGTGGCCGGGGAAATCTCATAGGTGACAGGTGTCACCTGGCGCAAGACCCGGTAGGGCCCAACGTATCGCGACAGAACTTCTCGCAAAGGCCAACACGACGAGATGGGAGCCAGAGTAGAACGAGAAGCCCGGAGGAAAATCGGCATCCCTATGTCGACTGTCATAGAGGGACTTCTGTGCAGTCTGGGATGACGAGAACCGAGCGCGGGCTACTGTACGTGCGATGAGAGCACGGGTGATGGCATCTTGAGCGTATGAAGTGGTGATGGAGGGTCAGGCGCAAGCAGGGTGTCGAAAGGTAGTAAGGGATCACGGCCAAAGAGAAGATAAAAGGGTGAGTAGCCGGCAGTTTCATGACGCGACGAGTTGTAGGCGAAGGTGACGAACGGGAGGGCAGTGTCCCAATCGCTGTGGTCGTCAGAAACGTACATGGAAAGAATGTCCGTCAGTGTGCGGTTGAGGCGTTCGGTCAGCCGTTAGTCTGAGGATGGTAAGAAGTCGCAAAGTTGTGTCGAGTAGCACAAGGTCGTAAGTCGTCAACCACACGAGACAGGAAGCAGCGACCACGATCTGTGAGTAAGTGACGAGGAGCGCCATGCTGGAGAATGATGTCGTAAAGAAGGAAATCTGCAACGTCCGCGCGCAGCTGGTCGGTAGCGCTCGAGTGATAGCATACCGAGTAGCATAATCCGTAGCTACTGCGATCCACTTATTACCTGTTGCTGAAGTTGGGAAGGGACCTAGCAAGTCCAACCCCACTCGATAAAACGGCTCGGCTGGGACTTCAATAGGTTGAAGGCGTCCGGCAGGGAGAGTTGTAGGCTTTTTTCGGCGCTGGCACAGGTCACACGCAGCGACGTAGCGGCGGACTGAACGATAAAGGCCCTTCCAGAATACCGTCGTCGAACGCGGTCATAGGTTCTGGATACGCCTAAATGTCCAGAAGTTGGCGCGTCGTGAAGTTCTTGCAGGATGTCCTTGCGCAGATGACGCGGGACGACGAGTAAAAGTTCCGCGCCATCGGGGTGTAAGTTGCGGCGGTACAAAACGTTGTCTTGAAGCAAGAACGTGCTCAGTGAAGGGTCGGTATCGCCGGACTGAAGGCGGTCAATGATGGAGCGCAGCGATGGGTCGCGGCGTTGTTCATCGCCACCTGCAGAAAGTCAGTGATGGCTAAGATGCAGTCATCAGCTTCCACCTCAGTGGAGTTGGGTGGATCAACAGGGTGTCGTGATAAGCAGTCGGCATCGCTGTGCAACTTGCCAATTTGTACACTACCGAGAACGTGTACTCCTGCAATCGTAATGCCCATCGGCCTAGTCTTCCTGTGGGATCCTTAAGTGTTGACAGCCAGCAGAGGCATGATGGTCTGTGATAACTTGGAATGGGCGTCCGTATAGGTACGGACGGAATTTCGCGATAGCCCAGACGAGTGCTAGGCACTCCCGCTCGGTAATGGAATAATTCCGTTCCGAATGTGACAAAGGCGGCTAGCGTACGCTATCAACGGTTTGTGCCATTCTGTATCTGAGCGAGTATAGCACCAATGCCATGACCACTTGCGTCGGTGCGAAGCTCTGTTCGAGCGGTTGGGTCAAAATGAGCCAACACAGGTGGTGATGTGAGCGCGGAAATCAGCGACGCAAAGGAATGTTCTTGGTCGTCACCCAGGAGAAAGCCACGTTCTTTCTGAGGAGATCCGTGAGTGGCCGAGCAATTTCCGCGAAGTTGATGACGAAACGGCGGAAGTACGAGCAGAGCCCCAGAAAGCTGCGGACTTCTTGTGTGGAACGTGGAACCGGGAATTCGCGGACAGCGCGGACTTTGTCGGGGTCGTTGGACACCAGCAGCGTCAACAAGGTGGCCAAGTAGTTTAATTTGACGGCGTCCAAAGGTGCACTTCGACGCATTAAGCTGGAGGCCAGCACAGCGAAAAACGTCAAGAATGGCCGACAGACGTGGAAGGTGGCTTTCAAAGGTGGGCGAGAAAACAATGACATCGTCCAGATAGCAAGGCAGGTCACCATTAAAACCGCGTAGGAGAGAGTCCATCATGCGTTCAAAAGTTGCAGGAGCATTGCACAACCCAAAAGGCATAACCTTAAATTGGTAAAGGCCGTCGGGTGTGATGAACGCTGTCTTCTCGCGGTCGCGGTCATCGACAGAAATCTGCCAGTATCCAGATCGAAGGTCAATTGATGAAATACTTGGCACCATGGAGGCAGTCGAGCGCATCATCAATTCTAGGTAGAGGATAGACGTCCTTCTTAGTGATTCGATTGAGATGGCGATAGTCGACGCAGAACCGCCAGCTGTTGTCCTCTTTTTGACAAGCACCACAGGTGATGCCCAGGGACTTGAGGAAGGCTCTATGACGTCTTTGTCGAGCATTTTCTCTACCTCCTTCTGTATAATTTGGCGCTCAGGGTGAGACACACGGTAAGGGCGTTTGTGAAGGGGACTGGCGTCGCCGGTATCGATACGGTGGGCTACGACGCGTGTGCGGCCCAGGGACGGTCGTCGAGGTCAAAAATGTCGAGGTAAGAAAAGAGACACTGCGGAGTGCTTCAACTTGGGAAGGTAACAGGTCACTGGCTATCATTTTGTCCAGGAATGCCTTATTGTGCGCGGTTATGACAGGCTCGGCGACGGTCTTGGTGTCAGGGGTGAAAGCTGAAACCGTACATTGCTCCAGAGTTGAGAGTTCTGCTAAGGCAATGCCTTCAGGAAGGACCTGGGTCACGTAGAGAAGTTTAGAATAGGTACAAGCGTCCTGTTGTTGGCAACACTCACTATAGTATGCGGAAGGGCGATGTTGCGGGAAAGGGTCAGGTCAATGACGGGAGCTACCAGATAGTCGCCATCAGGAACTGGTGGGAACGGCGACATATGAACGTACATAGCAGCCTGAGGCGGTATCCGTAGACACTCCACGGACCGTAGCCGTGTGCGATTTGCAGAAGCAACATCGGAGCACAAAGGCAACTCGAGCCGTAAAGTGCCGGCGGAACAATCGATGAGGGCCGAGTGCGCGGTCAAGAAGTCAATGCCAAGAATGACATCGTGTGGGCAAGCGTCGAGAACTGCGAAGAGAACTGAAGTATGGTGGCCGGCAACAGTGACGCGGGCGGTGCACATACCAAGAACTGATGTTCGGCTGCCGTCGGCCACTCGCACTGTAGGAGACACAGCGGGTGTGAGAACTTTTTTCAGCGGGATCGAAGATGAGAACTCATAACGGATATGTGGGCGCCAGTGTCGATTAGAGCAGTAACGGTCAGGCCATCGATGAGAACAGTAAGTAAATTTCGTCTGGAATTAGTGGTCGGTAGAGGTTTTTCGGTCCGAGTTGTCAATGCAGCGCCACCTCCAGGAGCTGCATGTGCTAGTTTCCCGAGACCTGTCCAGAATAAGCCGGCGATGGAGAGCGGCGGTGTTGAGGGTAGCGTGCCTGGCGACTCTGAGGCGACGGCGAGCGGCTGGACCAGTGTCTCTGAGCGACGACGTCAGCGTAGGATGGTTCGGCGCGTAGAGATGAACGGCGAGGTGGGGCGTCCTGAAGGTGGTCATCGGCAAAACGTGGCGGTGAATACTGTCCGCGATCTTGAGGACGGTCGTTTGGAAAACTTGGTCGGGAATACCATTTGTTGCGGCAGTGGCGGGAAATGTGACCAACACGAGAGCAAGAAAAGCAGATTGGCCGATCATCTGGTGTGCGCCACTCTGATGGATTTCGGTAGCGTGGTGGGAAGCGTGGAACCGAAGTGGCAGCAGCAACAAGTGGGGCGCGCGTTCCTCAGCGTTATGGGCGGGAGTGGACAGGGCTGGGTGTGTGGCTGGTGGTTGGGGGAACTAGGACGCCCATGTTGGCAAACTCTTGTCGCAATAGTTTGAACATGCCAATGTTACTTGCACAGATGTTCCTTGCGACACGGTTGAAGTGTCCACCGAGACGCTAAGCCAGGCTAGCGACTGAGAAGGCGATGCGAACGGGGCGGATTACGCTATCGCGGTCTGATCCATTTCCTCGGGGTCTCAGTAAAGTTCTTCGCCCCCCCCCCCTCACGCTCCCACGTCAACGTATCTTAAACAGCATGGCGGTAGAGGGAAATACCGACCGGGCGTCACCCAATGCAAATTGCATAACTGGTGGGCCGTTTAAAGCTTCCAGTTCATTACAAGGTCTGAGCCATAATTCTTCATCATCAGTCGTCGCGACAACAAAGTGACATAATGTCTTGCAGACTTGCACCTGGCACCTCGCTTCTCCACAGAATGACGAATAACGGCTTAGTAGGTGCTTCTCAACTTCACAAAAATTGTGATTTATGGCGTAGTGGGTACCTTGCTTGTATTTATGGCGTAGTGGGTACTTTTAGTACTAGCCTAAGAGAGCTTCGAACCGGCTCTAGAAAACACCGCTATTCCAGCTTTCGCTGTGACTGTGCTGCGGTTTCAGCGTAGGCCTGGCGTTTTTTGTGCTGTAAGTGGCACAATTTACGTGATGTGTACGTCGTGAAGACATCATTGTCGTTGGCATAGCACATTTACACCTGTAGTAACGGGTGACATGCATAGGCACAGACCACGAAAGAAAGAAATGCGCGCGCTATCCGTCTGGAGAGCGAGCCCAACCGACGCGTTTGCCTTGCCAGGAGCCCTGCTGCTCTACGTCGAATAAACACCGCCTGGACCTGAAGCGACGTGACCCGTGGTGGAGATTTTAGGTAGCCATCACGGATGTTGCAGACCCCTCCTGCAAGCCGCACCACGGGCCCAGTACCAGTCAAGACTCCCATGCATCGGGCCATACGCAGGATAGTGAGACTACCTCCCGAAGTAGACGTTACCGTTCGCACCACTTCAACCGGTATGAACAGCACTTCTACTGAAATCACCACAGCCGGCACGGAGAGCACGATGGCGAACCGTTACACACTTAAAAGCCCACGGGTTACGACGCCGTTCCAGCGCACCGTGCACGAAGTGGGAAGACTTAGACTGCGTCGCTTCCTTGAACAAATGGGACAACGCAGCAAAACTACGACGTGTGTACTTACTTCGAGGACGAAGCACGTACTACCGCGCTCAAATGAGCTACACCGCGCAAGCGCGTGGCCAAGCGCACTGCAAGGTTGTACAGGGGGCGCTTATCGTGGCATATTTTCAAGTTATCGGGAGTTATCGGGAAAGAGTTTGGCTCTTCCCGCATTGCTCCCAATTGCTTGCTTTCACCCTTTACTTTACTGAAGAAAAAGACGAAGATTGGGCTTCAAGCTACGGCGGCAGTTATCGTTTTCGAAGCTGATAATACAGCCGGGTAAAACGAGGGTGAGCGGAAAGCAAGTGGGGGTGATGTGCAGTCTCAAAAGCAGCCATACCCTACCCTGATAACTCGAAAACACGCCACAATCGGCGCAAGTGTACAGCCTTAGAGTTCGTTTGGTCACGCGCTCCCGCGTGTAGCTCATACTGAGCGCGATAGTACGTGGCACCAGTACCGCAAGGAACAACTGATGTCGGGGCGTGAATTCTGCCGTCGGCTGCCGGACACTTACACCAATGCTGATCGCCACGAACGGGCGGAACGAGTGATCCAGGCCTGCATCCAGATGCCCAATGAAACTGTGACTTCCTATCTCGAAGATATGACGGGCTTGTGCAGACGAGCTGGTCCAAGAATAGCGGAGGAGAAGCTCTGTCATGTGATGTGAGAAGGCAAGGAGCAGACTTTTGCTGCTCCTTGACTGCGTGTGTACGGAGCCCTCCGAAATACGCTCCGTACGCACACACACAAAGATATATATATATATATATATATATATGTTGTGTGTGTGTGTGTGTGTGTCTGTGTGTGGTGGAATCGCATTGCTGCGATTCTGCATAATACGTGTTTCTTTTTATTCGCGGCCAACGTCCTTTGAAGATAACGCATTTTCATGCCTTTATTACGATGACATTTCGTTTGTTTTTTTTTTGCCCAGAGATCGATTATACGACGACGAAAGTGGATCTTGAGCGATATATCTGGAATTTTTTTGTTTATTCTTAGGTATACTAGCTCGAACCTAGTTCCGTCAAGCCACGCGAGCAGTCCGACCAAGGCTATCGGTGTTCAACAGCAAGCGACGCACTCGAAGTCTTCGACGCGCTTCGTATCTTTGAACGGTGTGAACAGCGTAAAAAAACCGAACACTAACAAAACGCTGTACTCACAACAGCTTTATTAATTAGAGCACAACGCCCCTTTACGGCACGCATCAAATCAGCGGAAACAAATTGGATGAAAAGAGGCGACGGAAAAGCCTCGTGGTAAGAAGTTGCCGATAAGGACAATGAAGCAATAGTGACAGTGCAATCAAAAAAATAAAACCTCAAGCACGCTCGTGAGATACAAAGCGAATGTAAAGAATATAAAAAATAAATGTAGTTACAAATGTGAACACGAAAACCAACCGATAAACAAGATAAACAAGCCATGGAAGTTACACGATACAGAGATAACAAGAGGTGGCGAAAATGCTATTCAGATGACATGCGCTGTAGGTAGTGTACCTCCTTCATGGAGAAAGAAAGGTTGAGCCTGCTGACACAACTATTACCAAGCCTCTGAGTTTCGGCTGCCTCTAAAATTTCGCAAACAAGTTGCTCGCCATGCCTGCCTACATTGCATCCCTCGAAATAATGCGCAATGCAGCCCCAACCACGCCAGTGCATCGCTAGATGACTACACGTGGCCGCTGACAGGTTCTGTTGGTGCTCTCTAAGACGGACATTAAGGCACCTACCCGCTTTTCCGACATAATACCTGCCGCATGAGAGTGGCATAGAGTACACGGCTTCTTGCTCACACGGCAGAGACGTGTGCGGTGCTTTGTTTTGCACAAATCTCGGTTCACCGCTCTGCGCAACCAGGAGAGCTTCTCAGGGGCTGAAAATGCCACCCTGATATCGCAGAGCTGTGTGATCGTTTCAAGGTTGTGCGACAACCTGTGCATGTACGGCACCACCACGGTTCTTCTTTGAGCAGGCACCCGATCCTGAACACTTTAGGAATTTTAAATGCGAAGCATTTCTTAGCGAAGTTCTGCGACTTTGACCGTATCTATCTTCTATCTATCTATCTATCTATCTCTATCTATCTATCTATCTATCTATCTATCTATCTATCTATCTATCTATCTATCTATCTATCTATCCGCCTACGACTTTGTGCTCTCCTGGTCGCTTGGTTAATCAAATGTGCACCAAAATTGGTATGGCGTAACATGACTGTATGACGAACATAAATGACAAGTCATAATAAGAAAATCATGACACGAATGTCATGTACAGCATGATTTACATGCTACGCTCATGGTGCGCTGGCGGCCGTTTCGCTAGCTTGATATACACCAAAATTGGTATCTTGTGACGTGACTGTGTGACGAACATAAATAACACGAGTTAACATGAAAATCATGACATGCATGGCATGTACAGCATGACTTACGTGCCACGCTCATGGGGCGCTGGCGGCCGTTTCGCTTGATTGATATGCACCGAAATTGGTATCTTGCGACGTCACCGTGTGAAGAGCATAAATAACACAGTTATCATGAAAATCATGACACGCATGTCATGCACAGCATGACTTACGTGCCACGCTCATGGCGCTGGCGGCCGTTTCGCTAGATTGATACACACCAAAATTGGTATTTGCGACGTGACCGTTTGACGAACATAAATAACACGAGTTGTCATAAAAATCATGACACGCATGTCATGTACAGCATGACTTACGTGCCACGCTCATGGTGCGCTGGCGGCCGTTTCGCTAGCTTGATATACACCAATATTGGTCTCTTACGACGTGACCGTGTGACGAACATAAATACACGAGTTATCATGAAAATCATGACACGCATGTCATGCACAGCATGACTTACGTGCCACGCTCATGGGGCCTGGCGGCCGTTTCGCTAGATTGATACACACCAAAATTGGTATCTTGCGACGTGACCGTGTGACGAACATAAATAACACGAGTTATCATGAAAATCATGACACGCATGTCATGCACAGCATGACTTACGTTCCACGCTCATGGGGCGCTGGCGGGCGTTTCGCTAGATTGATACACACCAAAATTGGTATCTTGCGACGTGACCGTGTAACGAACATAAATAACACGAGTTATCATGAAAATCATGACACGCATGTCCTGTACAGCATGACTTACGTGCCACGCTCATGGCGCGCTGGTGGCTGTTTCGCTAGCTTGATCTACCCCGGAATTGGTCTTGCGCGACGTGACTGTGTGACGAACATAAATAATAGGAGTTAACATGAAAACCATGACACGCATTTTCCTCAATGACATACAAGACGATGTATGCAGCTCTTTGCTGGCTGCTTCGCATTACATCGATTCCCACAATGCGTGGGATCTGCCGGCTTTTTTATTCCGCAACGGCGAATAGCAAGTGTGAAGGGTACCCTGCCAAAGCCAGGGGCTCCGTTTGCTTCTGAAAACTTGAACCAATGCAGTGCTGGCACGATTTATGCAAAGCCTTTGTGTAACACGCCCTCACCAATGCCCTCTTTACAAGCTTCGAGTGTGCCGAGGCATATGGCAGCAATGGCATCCCTGTCTAGCTTCCGGTATAAAAAAACGTTTTATTTTCCAGTTTCCATGAAAAACGTATCAACGAGATTCCACTGGATATATATATATATATATATATATATATATATATATAGATGAAGCGTAGAGGATGACTTTTAAGGGCTTGTCTTTGCTTGTTAGACGCAATATCAATGAGGACAATAATGTCATGGAAGGTATAAGGGATGGTATTCGTAATAATTGGGATATAATATGCAGAAAGTAAAGTGTGGGAAAGATAACTTGCCGCCGGTAGGGACCGAAACTGCGACCTTCGAATGACACGTCCGATATATTATATATTATATATAATATATATATATATTATATATATATATATATATATATATATATATATATATATTGCCACGACCGCTTCATGTTTTACTTGCTGTATTCGGTTTTCGCCCACAAAGACTGTCAGCAACGCTCAGTGCAAACCGCGTCTCACTGTTCGAGAAGCATCACGATTATTTTAGATCGTTTTGTTGTGATTGCGCGCAGGCCGCGAACAGCCTAGATTATCCAGAGCTTGCGCGACCACCAGTGATAAGACAGGAATATTCGACGTCACATGTATAAATGCCGACGCACTTCACCACTTGTCAGTTGATCGACGGTCGACGCTCTGTTCGCCGCTATCAGTGTATTGCTGTAGTTTGACTTTCAGTTTCCCGGCCACAAGTTCGTCCAAATAAAGTTTCATCTCTGACGTGCTGACTGCTGCCTTCGTCGACGTCACGACACCGTGACATCTGGTGGGTGCTGGTTCCTCCATGTTCCGGACGGCCACACGCAGTCGGGATCAAAGCGAAGTAGCCAGGAAGAACTACAAGACAACCCAAGTACGGACCTCTTCCCGGCGACGCCAGGCAACCTAACGCTGTGACCTTGACTGTAACGATGACCCCCCAGTAGCTCAACAACGATCCGGCTACATCAGCCCCGGAGCCACCAAACTTCCACGGGTCATCGCTAGAAGATCCGGAGAGCTGGCTGGAAGGTACGACCAGGTCGCCGTTTCAGCGATTGGACGTGAATACAAACTGCGGCACGTGTATTTCGCCCTAGAAGACACCGCCCGGACTGGGTCGAGAATAGAGAACGCTGACGACCTGGGAGCTTTTTCGTGCCGCTTTCTGGACACCTTCGTCAGCGTCGTCCGCAAGGAAAGAGCCGAAACCCTGTTGGAGACCCGCTGTACAGCTCCCGAACGAAAGCATCGGGATGTACACCGAAGATATGACCCCATTGTTCCGGCACGCCGACCCCGCTATGTCCGCAGAAAAAAAGTTTCCTTTCCATGCGCGGAGTGAAGGAAGTGATTTTGCCGGACTTGTACGCAACCCGCCCAAGACAGTCACGGTTCAGTTCTGAGGCCACAACGGTTAAATAGGCCCTAAAATGCGTACGAGGCAATACAACCGCCGCTGCCGACAGCGAGCTACGGGAAGCACATGCTATGGGCTCCGACGACTTGTGTGAGACGATAATGGCGGTCGTTCGCGAAGAGATCCGAAAGATGTTTCCTGCATCGCAACCCCAGGTGCATTCCATAGCCGACGTCGTTCGCGAGGAACTTCAGCATTGGCTGGGATTTGCTGCCCCCGCCGCGACCTGAGCCGGAATCCAAGAGCTATGCTGCCGTTGCACGCCGTGCTGTCGCCACTCCGCGCAATCACCAACGCCCCGCGCCGTCGCAGTTCTGTCGCCAGACATACACCGCCGCCACCTCCGACGGCCATCCCGCCCGTCTGCAGCCAAAGCAACACACCCCGAAAGACCGATGTTTGACGCCCTCTGAGAACCGCCCGCCTCTGCTACCACTGCGGGAGGCCGTACCGCCGCTGCCAGTAACCCGCCGCTGCCAGTACCGACAGATGGGACGCGGATTCGCCGTCAAAGCGCCGCGCCACAGCCACGCGAACGGCCTCGCGACATCGACGATACCTCACCGGAGCACATTGGCAAGAACGATGACCTTCCGCTCACCGTCGCGGGCCGCTACATGTCACCCCACCGTCGGCACCGACGCGCCGACCCACCGTCCGCGCCGACGACTCACGTCGGCGCGGACGGACGCTCCTTCAGCTCTCCCGATTTTTCATGTTTTTCTTTCTTATTCCGCTATCTAGTTTGGCATCCTCTGCCTTCTAATTTATATTCACACCTTCCGTACGCACTTTCGAGTGCAGCGCCTCTCGGGCTCCGTAGGGGTGACCTAACCTAATCCATCACCCTTTGACTTTTTCTTCCCTCTATACTTACCTTCTAGCAACAATGTTTGCTCACTCTTCTGTCCCCTTCCTTCTTCGTCCTCCCCACCCACCGTCGCGTGATGGACATCGCCCTCAGCTGAACTAGCCTCTGGGTCACTCTGAGCGCTAGCTCCAACGGTCCCGAGCCTTCGAGCTCCTCCTCAGAGAAGCGAGGAACCTCATCAGAGATGAAGAGGGAAAAAACCACTTTCAGCTCGGCGACGCCCGCGTCGAGCAAGAACAAGCCCCGCGAAGCTACGCAAACGTACCCATCGTGCGGCGACTACACAGGGCCCCATGAACCCTTTTCCGGCTTTCCCAACCAGCCCTGGTCCCTTCACATCGCCGGGAGCATCAGCACAGCCTGCGAAGAATTCAGCCTCGGCCATCTTGCCTTCGCCTGACTCTCAAGGCCGCCATATTTGCTGCAGGGTGGCTTGCTGGAGCAAAGATCGCAAACCCACCCTGCACATGCAGACCTTGAAGGGAAAAGGACCCACTTTTCGGAAACAGCTCCGCTAATGCACCCTCCCTGTGCTGGCGGCATTCCTGAAACGTGCACCGAAGGCTCATCACCATCGTCCACTGCAGCTTCAGAGGAAAACACCCCCTACCTCTACCTCGGGCTCCCCCACTGACGTCACGTCAGAACAAAAGGAGGAACCCTTGATCCCGACCCCTCCAACCGACCCCCTTCCCTCTAACCTGCCTCTTTCTTCTCAGAACAAGAAGAAGGGCTCCCCGTTGAGAAAGGGAAAAAGACGGGTCAGCTGGTGCGCCCAAGCTGCGTACTAGGAACCGTCCCAGCTACTGGTTTCCCGGCCCTGGCTCCGATAGACCCATTGGGCGACACCTGCTTGTACCGCCCGCTGGTTCCGACCATCTCACGGCAGGCCAAACACCCCGAGACTGCTATCTCGTGTGCTCCTCCAGGGGCGCAGCGCCCAAGCCTGCAGAGGGAGTGCCAAACTCCGTGCAGCAATACGACACAGTTCTCTACCGCCCGGTAGGCAAACAGACCTACTTCAGGCAGTCCTCGCAAGAGGCGTTCTCTGCCTTCTTGGATACGCTTGAGGGCGTAGAGCGTGTCCGAGTGAACTTCCGCAGGAATGTTGCTGCTGTTGATATCCCTGCTGGAGCCTCTATTGACTCCCTCCTCACCATCGCGGAAATCTGTGGTGTTGCGGTTCCTGCCCGGCAGGCTTCAAACAACACGTGCAGTGGGATAATCTACAACGTTGATCCCGCCCTCGATGAACTGGAAATCCGAAACAACATTTCGTCCAGCCAGCCATTTCTCGAATGTTCCCGCGCGGGCCCAAGCATCGTTGTGCGTTTCGCCGGCAAAAAGGCACCGCCGGACGTTGAGCTATTCAAGCAAGTCGCCGCGTTTGCGCACGACGCCCGCGCCCAACCCAATGTGACCACTGTGGCCGATACGGTCACATTGGCGTCACATGCACTCTGAACCATGCTGTGTACGTTGCGGTGGTCCGCCCTCCCGTGCCGTGTGCGCAGCCGAGACTCCCAAATGTTTTTACTGCGGCGGCCCCCATCCAGCCACTGAACCACGCTGCCCCCGATGGCAAGAGGAGCGTCGACTCCTCGAGGTGCGCGCTGAGGCGGCTCCGCCCATATCGCGAAGCGAGGCGCTCGCCATTGCGCGCGGTAAGCGCTCTAGCTTCCGCTCAGCTCCTGAGTCGTGTACTGTTCGGGAAGGCCTCTCCTATGCGGCGGCCTCTGGCGGACCATCGGCGACACACACGCAGCCTCCACCTGGCGTCCCTACGCCTCCCGGGATGTCCACGAGTGACAAGCAGGACTCCATCATCACCGTCCTAGCAGCGGCATTAAAATCTGCTATGGACTCCCTGCCTACGGCTGCCCCGTCCGCCCGCTCTGCGCTGCAGCGCTGGCCACTCACCTGGCCACATCGCTGATGACGAGTGTTAAACCTGAGCGAAGGCCACGCATACTGCAGTAGAGCTGCCGCTCCCTGCGTCGCCGTCAAGCAGAGCTCGCAGTGATTCTTCCCTTGCGCGATTACGACGTCCTTTTTTTCAGGAACGTATGTTCGCGTGGAGGATGTTTCGCTGCCCGGCTACATCGGCTACAGTAGCTCCACGCAGTGTGCGCTGACTGAGTGCAATAGTGCGCCGTGCGTGACACCGCCCACCCGCCCGGGAAGCTGCGCGCCGGTTTGTACATTCGTGACACACTCGCTCATGCGCTTGTCCCCACAGAACATTATCCTGTGCGACGAGTAAGTGTGTTGCTGCCACGGTCCGTGTTGACGGCGCGGACGCTTCCGTCGCGAGTGTTTATGTGCGCCCAGTCGTCGCGGCCAGCTGCGCGTTTGTGCCGCGCCTTGTCGCCGTGCTCGCGCGTGACCACGTACTGTGTGGAGACTTCAACGCGCACCACGTCAGCTGGGGTTGCCGTACCACGGATGCGCGCGGTAGGGACCTATGCGACGCGATCAGTTCGGTGGGACTCCTTGTACTAAACTCCGGGGAACCCACCTTCATCCGTCGCAGTGCGGCCTCGACAGTGATTGACCTGGCGCTGGTGTCAGAGCGCTACTCCTACGAGTGGAAACGCCACGGTGACACTGCTGGTTCTAATACTACCCGGTCACACTCCTTCCGTGCCACCCCTACCCTGGTGCTGTTCGTGAATACAGTGTTGTACGGTGGCCACTTTTCCATGGCCTGTGCGCGAGCGTGCAGAGCACTGATGATTTCTTTTCGCGCATCGCGGACTGTGCTGAGCGTGCGACAACGCGCTGTGTTGTTCCCGCCGGCACGCCCTGCCCTGACATCAAGCTGCTCAACCTCCGCGCAGTGCGCCAACGAGCACAGCGGCGGGCTCTGCGCTCCTCGGTCCCCGGCGCATGGACAGAGTACAACCGACTCGACGCTGTGTGCCGGCGGCACGCGCAGCGGCTACGCGACCGCAGCTGACGGGCGTCTGTTCCCTCTGAGTGACCCACGCCGACACGCCGCGCTGGCCCATCATGCGCGTCCTGTAAACCCGAATGTGTCGCGCTGCCCAGTGCTCGCCATAGCCGTTGCGCAGGGCATCACTGAAAGGGAGCTTGCTGCACTGCTTGCCGCCTCTTTCGCGCCTCCTTCCCCTCTAGAGCGGGGAGCGCTGGCGGTGTCACGACAAACGCCGCACCCCTGCTCCCTCCCTGCCTCCTGTGGATCCCATCACCTCAGCTGACATTCGCTCTCTCTGCAAGGAGGACTTCTCCCTCTACGAACTAGACGGGTTCTCCTCAGAAAGCGCAAGCGCAGCGCCCCTGGAGCGGACAAAATCACACGTCAGCTGTTGAGAAACCTGATGCCTCCCAGCGCCCACTCTTGTTGGATGCATTCAACAGAGTTTTCTCCAGTGCTGTCCTCCCGGAAGAATGGCGTTCCGCGACTGTGATCCCCGTCCTCAAACAAGGCAAACCACCGCGTTCGGTGACGTCATACAGGCCCATCCCCTCACTTCTGTGGCGGGCAAAACTATGGAGGAGATGGCTCTTCGCCGGCTACAGTGGATCGCGGAGGTGCGCAACGCTTTCCACCAGAGCAGTGTGGATTCCGGCCACATCGCGCGACCATCGACTGCATTGCTGCAGTCGTGAGCACCCTCGAGCAAGCCCTTCACGATGGAGAAATGGCCATCCTACTCCTCCTTGACATAAAGTCGGCGTTCGACTCGCTACCCCACTCGTCTATCCTCAGTGCTGTGCGCGCGCTAGGTGTTGAGGGCAAACTCTTGAACTACGTTCAGGCCTTCCTCACTGACCGACGCTTACAGTGCGCGTGGGCGGGGCGACAAGTGCGCCGCGATCTGTCAGCTGTGGTGTCCCACAGGGCAGCGTCCTCAGCCCGTTTTTGTTTAATCTGGTGCTCGCGCCGCTCGTCAAGTGCCTACCAGAAACGGCTGTGTTCCTGTGCGCGCAGTGGTGTACGCTGATGACCTCGCATTGTATGTGCGTGGACCGACCCGAAAGTGCTCGGTGGTGCGCGCTTGCATGCAGGAGGCCCTCCAATGTGTGGCCGCTTTGGTGAGAAACATCGGCCTCACGATCGCGGCGCCGAAAACCGAGGCCCTCGTCGTCCACCCTCGTGCTGAGCCCGACGACGTCTTCCGTGCCTTCAGTGGACGGTGCACCAATAGTTTGGAGTAGCAACGTCCGCTACCTCGGCCTGACGATATCAATCGCCTCCGATGGTTCCCGGCGGCGCGGCGTGTACGCCAGACGACGCTCGCGTGGAATCGGCCGTGCGCCATCTACTCGCAGGCAACGGCTGCCCGCTGCTTCGCCTGCACCATCTACGAGGCGATGGCTCTGTCTGCCATCCACTACGCACTGCCGATCTGCGAACTCCAGGCGCCACAGTGGCGACTGATCGGCCAGGACCACCGCCGAGTCATCCGCATGTCACGGTATGCCTCGTGGCTTCATGTGGCCGAGATCCTCGCGGTGGCTCGTGCGTGCCTGCGTCGCTCACGGCGGACCTGCGCGCATTGTGCCACTTGCAGCGTCTCCACCGAGCGCCTGATGCAGGTCCCCCCTCTCGCGGTATGCTGTGCCAAACTCACGTGTCGGCCAACTTCTCGACGTGTACGACGCTGTTGTGGCAGACGATCCCGCACGCCTTTTGCGCTGGCCACCCCCTCACCGTCGAGTGCCCCTTCGAGTGAACTTGCACCTGCCGGGATTCGATGCAAACGCCACACCCCCCTCAGTGCCATTGCTCAGAGCCGCGGCACGGATGTATGAGGGAGGATCTGGCCGGGAACGCAAGTGTTCACCGATGGGTCCGTCCTGCAGGATCGCTCAGCCGCGGCCGCCTGCATATCCCCTCAGCTCAGCTCGGAATGACAGTGCCGCTTGCGATACTGTGCATCCTCAACAACAGCGAGCTAGTCGGGCTCCAGCTGGCTGCAGACCTCCTGCGCAATTCGCCGGGCGTCACTAGCGCAGCAATCTTCTGCGACTCGAAACCTGCCCTGCGCCAGATCGCGAGGGAGGAACGAGGCCCCTTCTTGCTGCGCGCCGCTCTCAGCCTGCTGGCTCTCCAGGAACGCGGCTGTGATGTGGTCTTCAGTAGCTCCCTTCACACGTCGGCATCGCGGGCAACGAGGCTGCAGACGAGCTCGCAAAACGAGCACACTCCGCCGAGACTTCGCTGACGGATTACACCAGCTCATTCGACTCGGCTGGTGCGCGAGCATCCCGATGCACGAGTCGCCGCCGGGCACCCCCTCCTCCCATCCCAGCCACTGGTTTCACCCGCCGCGAGCGCGCGCTTCTCCTTGCCCTGAGGACAGGTTCTGTGTGGCCCGCGGAACGCAGGCATCGTGTTCGCGGCGCCGCTGCACCGAACTGCGCCGATTGCGGCGCGATCGAAACTCTGTGCCACCTATTGTTTGACTGCCCTTCTCTCAACAATGCGCGGAAGCGGCTCGTCATGAACTACCGCCTCGTCGGACTGCCGTGTGCGACTCTTCAGGACTTGCTCCATCCCACCGGCCGCGTGCACCGTCACCGATCAGCCCTCGCGGCCCTACTCGCTTTTCTCGAGGATGCCGGCCTAGTCGGACGAATTTTCTAGCCGCTCACCACGGTGACTCGGACGCCCGTTCTCCTGCCCCCCCCCCCCTCACTTTTTTTTCTTCCACTCATACCTTTTTTTTCTTTTTCTTTTACCATTCTCTTTTTACCTCACTGTCTCTTCATTCCCCAATCCCCCGTGAGTGTATCGGTTGAGGTGTCCTCACTTGAGAGACAGTTAGCGTGCACTCCACACCCAATTTTCATTTTCATATCCTTCTTCCTTTTAAGAATCACCGCCCCCAGCACACTGGCCTAAACCGAGTCCGGTCGCCTAGCCCGTATCCAGGAAACTAAGGGCAGCAACCCATGGAGGTGCAGTGCTGTACGATGAAATGCCGAAGATCCTCCGCGGCCGCCGCCGACGACCACAACGCGACGAGACCTGCAGAACACGACGCGAAGCAGACGAAGCCCTGAAGACAAAACCTCGGTCCCTGAAGAAGACCTGTCGATGCGACGTGGAAGCAGCGGGACAAGCCGGCCTAGCCGTGACCCGACGCCGCGATTGAACTGCAACGCAAGACGACGGATTAGCAACCTCGACGTATTATTCGACGGCCACAACGTCACCGCTCTCGTCGACACTGGAGCCGTCTATTCGGTCGTCAGTGGACCATTCGCCACAAGATTGAAGAAAGTTAGGACCACTTGGCAAGGCTCCGAAATCCGGACCGCTGGGGGCCATCTAATAACTCCGGCTGGAGTCTGCACCGCAAGAGTCACCATCAATAACTGTACTTATCCTGCGAGCTTTGTAATCTTACAGCATTTCTCCAGGAATGTGATACCTGGGATGGACTTCCTAAACCATCACGGCGCCGTCATCGATCTGAGGTCTGAGTCAATAACACTAACCCCAGAAAAAGCGCTGCCACCACACTCGACGCCAGGAAACCCCGTATTGAATGTGATAGAAGAGCACGTCACCATTCCGCCTCTCTCCAGCATCATTTCTGTAGGCACCGAAGAATCCGCAGACCTTGAAGGTGTCATCGAGGACGATCAGCACCTACTTCTGAACCATCAGATTTACGTCGCAAGAGGCATAGCCGAGCTGCGTGATGGCAAGCAAAGGTAGTGCTGACAAACTTCAGCCACGAATATAGGCACCTCAACATTGGTAAAACGGTCGCCTACATCCACGAATTCACGGACGCCAGCAATGCTTTCGCCCTCTTCGATGCTACCGACCTGCTTCGATGGATCGACGAACCCAACCAGATTTCGACGTCAACCCGAGCCTCCCGAAGCGCAAGCAAGACCAGCTAAAAGCCCTGCTCCAACAATTCAAGTACTGCTTCTCGTCGTCGTCAAGAATTCGACAGACCCCAGTCGCGAAACATCGCATATTAACAGAAGAAAGGACCCGACCAATCCGTCAGAGCCCGTACCGAGTTTTGACGCGAGAACGCGAGGCCGTCAAGAAACAGGTCGACTAAATGCTATGGGACGACACCATCCAGCCGTCCGAGAGTCCGTGGGCGTCACCTGTGGTGATAGTGAGGAAGAAGGATGGAACTCGACGTTTTCGCGTCGACTATCGTCGCCTAAACAAGGTCACGAAGAAGGACGTGTACCCTCTCTCACGAATAGACGACGCCCTAGATCGACTCCACAACGCCAAGTACTTTTCGTCGATGGACCTCAAGACCGGCTACTGGCGAATCGAAGTCGACGAAAGAGACCGAGAAAAGACTGCCTTCATAGCACCAGACGGCCTGTTCGAGTTCAAGGTCATGCCCTTTGGTCTTTGCTCGGCACCCTGCGACTTTCCAAGGCGTCGTGGATACAGTACTGGTTGGCTTGAAGTGGCAGACTTGCCTCGTGTACTTGGACGACGTTGTTGTGTTTGCCTCAAACTTCGACGAACACCTACGGCGGCTTGAAGCTGTACTTCAAGCAATAAAGAACTCTGGACTCACCCTGAAGCCAGAAAAGGGTCGCTTTGCGTACGAGGCTCTTGCTCTTGGGACACGTGATAAGCAAGCCCAGAGTACGCCCTGACCCCAGAAGACAGTCGCCCTCGCTACATTCCCGCCAGCTGCCAACAAGAAGGCCGTGCGTCGATTTCTCGGCCTGTGCGCCTATTACAGGCGGTTCGTCAAAAACGTTTCCCGCATCGCTGAGCCACTTACTAAACTTACCAGGACCGACGTCGAGTTCAAGTGGGAAACGCCGCAGGAGGAAGCATTTCAAGAACTAAAACAACGTCTGCAGACGCCTCCGTTACTCGCGCATTTCGACGAACATACCCAAACAGAAGTGCACACGGCCGCAAGCAATGTAGGACTCGGCGCCGTCTTGTGCAGAGGACTGACGGATTGGAAGGGTAATCAGCTATGCTAGCCGGTCGCTATCAAAGGCGGAAGCCAATCATTCTACGACAGAAAAGGAGTGCCTTGCCATAAACTGGGCTACATCAAAGTGTCGCCCCTACCTTTACGGCAGGCCTTTCAAAGTAGTGAGCGACCACCACGCCCTGTCTTGGCTAGCTAACTTGAAGGACCCTTCAGGTCGTCTCGCACGATGGAGCTTGAGGCTTCAAGGATTCGACATTACCGTCGTTTGCAAGTCTGGAATAAACCACTCTGACGCCCACTGCCTGTCTCGTGCCCCGGTGGACCCGCCGCCGCAAGACAACCAGGATGATGACTACTTATGGCGAACCATAAGTCCCGATGACTTCGCTGAACAACAGCGATCCGACACGTAACTTAGAGGCCCTGTGGAATACCTCGAGGGCAAGAACACCGTCGTTCGGAAAGTGTTCAAGGGAGCACTGGCGTCGTTTTTCTTACGCAACGGCGCTCTCTAAAAGAGCTTCTCACCACATCGAGCCATTCACCTTCTTGTAGTGCCTTCAGAACTGCGACCAGAAGTCCTCCAGGCCCTGCACGACGACCCGACAGCAGGACACCTCGGTGTTTCCCGAACGCTGGCAAGAATACCGGAAAAGTACTACCGGCCGCGCCTTGCCGCCGACATCACTCGCTACGTAAGGACATGCCGAGACTGTCAGCGACGCAAGACACCGCCAACAAGACCAGCGGCCTTTCTTCAGCCGATCGAGCCACCTCGGCGACCGTTCCAGTAGATCGGGATGGACCTCCTTGGCCCTTCCCAACGCCGACTAGTGGTAATAAGTGGATCGTCGTAGCTACTGACTACCTGACCCGCTACGCCGAAACAAGGGCCCTACCTAGAGGCAGTGCCACGAAGTAGCGAAGTTCGTCGTTGAAGACATCGTTCTGCGTTATGGCGCCCCCGAGGTCCTCATCACCGACAGAGGTACGGCGTTTACTGCGGAGCTAACTCAGGCGATCTTGAGGTACAGCGAAACAAGCCACCGTCGGACCACTGACTACCAGCGTCAGACCAATGGCCTCACCGAGTGGCTAAATAAGACCATCGCCGACATGCTGGTCATGTACGTTGACGTCGAGCACAAGACGTGGGATGCCATCCTTTCGTACGTGACCTTCGCATACAACACCGCTGTGCAAGAAACGACGCAGGTGACGCCTTACCGTTGGTCTACGGAAGGAGCCCAGCAACGATTCTCGACGCAACGGCCCCCGATGAAGACAATCTCGACGTTGCTGCCTATTTGCAACGCGCCAAAGAAGCTCGACAGCTCGCCCACCTGCACATCAAGAACCAGACGAGGGTCGACAGCCGCCACTATAATCTTCGACGACGCCACATGGAATACCAAACCGGTGACCGTGTGCGGTTTGGACGCCGATACGCCGTCGGGGACTTAGAGGAAGCTTCTTCGGCGATACTTCGGGCCATAAAAGGTGCTTCGACGTCTCGGCGCTCTAGACTACGAGGTCATCCCGGGCGGCATTACGAGCTCTCAAAGGCGCCGCGCACGATCTGAAATCGTCCATGTCGTGCGCCTTAAGCCGTTTTATGCGCGTTAGCGAACCTTAGGACTGCACCTTTTGCTTTATTATGGTAATTTTGCTTGTACTTATTGCTTGTTGTAATTTCTTTGTGTATGCACTTGTTTTTCTATGTCCTGTCACAAGCATCCGGACGATGCTTCGCGATTATTGTAGATCGTTTTGTTAAAATTTCGCGCAGGCCGCGAACAGCCGAGATTATTCCCGTGATAAGACGTGATATTCCCGTGATTATTCCCGACGATTATTCCCGTGATTCCCGTGATATCACTACCCGTGATAAGACTGGAATATTCGACGTCACATGATAAATGCCGACGCACTTCACACTTGTCAGTTGATCGACGGTCGACGCTCTGTTCGCCGCTATCAGTCTATTGCTGTCTTTCAGTTTCCCGTCCCCAAGTTCGGCCAAATAAAGTGTTTCATCTCTGACGTGCTCACTGCTGCCTTCGTCGACGTCACGACCCCATCACAATATATATATATATATATATATATATATATATATGTAGTATATATATGAGTGAGAAGGACTCGCGTATGAAATGTACTTTTATTAACGTTCGGCTTTTTATATATATATATCTATATATATTGTAGCGAAGCGTTCGAACAGTAATGGGTCGTATTCTCGAGCACCTTTTAGTGGGTCCCTCTTCGGTTCTCTTCGGAGAAAACGCAGCTAGTGCTGAGAGTCGGGCCCGCTTTGACTGTCGCTGTCGTGTATCGTCGTCGAGTGCCAGCTAATAAACGTCTTTATATTTTGGCGGAGGGTGCTGGGCCTTCGCAACAAATTCGGCCCTCATTCAATGCCCCTGGCTCTTCGATCCCGTACCCTACACCTACCATGCCTCAAAAAGGCTCCCAGTAAACGCCCACGCTGCACCGACCGCATGTCCGGTGTCCCTCGTATCCCGACCCTCCGGTCTCACTGGCGCAGATGGTACCGACGTGGAGGACTGGCTCGCAATTTACGAGCGCGTGAGTGTCCCCAATAAATAGTAGAGGCAGGAAAATTGACTAACCTGGTTTTCAACGTCGTGGGTGTGGCGGGCCTGTGGTACAACAATGACGCATCAGATTTTACGACGTGGTCCGACTTCAAGACCGCCATTATCAACGTGTTTGGCCGTCCTGCCGTTCGTAAGCTGCTGGCCGAACAGCGCTTACGTGAACGCGCTCAGCAGGCCGGTGAATCATCACCAGTTACATGGAAGGCATCCTGGATTTCTACAAGAAAGCCGACGCCACCATGTCCGAATCTGGCAAGATCAGCCACATCATGAAATGAATCGACGACAACGCCTTCATGCTGCTCGCCAAGAACACCAGCGCAGTGGCAGAGGTCATATCGCTCTGCCAAAGCTATGAGGAGCTGCGCCGGCAGCGATCGATGACCTGTCGCTCTTCATTACGCGATGCCGAGCTCGCTGGCTTGTCGAACATATCCGACATACCACCATGTTGCGCAGAGATGAAGACATTCGTGCGAGAGGAAATCGCGCGCCAGTTCTCTCAGCTAGGCTTTGCTCGCCCTCAGTACGTTCAACAGCCGTCGACCACACTTCTGCCCCCTCCGTCGTGCACTGAGCAGGAAATCGCTGAGGTCATGCCCGAGTGCCACCAGAACCATCCGGCTGCTGCAGCTTTGAGTCACGCTCAAGTTGTCGTAGGAACGCCCCCAGCAATCCCTTCGGCTCCCCACACATTTGCGCCGAAGCCTCCGCTTGACCTCGCTCTTTCGAAGCGGATGTACCGGTAACCTACGCCGACGTCACTCACAGGCCACGCCTGCAGCCCACATGCAGTCCTATCAGTGGCCGCCCCGTCAATACCGTCCTGCACCATGGGCGGGCCCTGCACCAGCGAACCGATGGCGCAACCGCCCCAGATGCGGTTACGCCGGCCACGTGGCGCGCTATTGCAATCGCGTGCAGCCGCCTAGAGTCGCGTCGCCTGCCACCACCCAGTTGAACCACCCATATTACGACCACCTACGCCTCTGTCCCCGACGTCTCGCCCAGCTCCATCTACCCGCCGTTCACCGTCCGGTCCCACGCGACCAGGGAAACTAGTCCTCGCAGTCCACGAGGCAGGGGCTGCGACGCTATCGAACTGCGAAAGCATCAGCGAAGCCATCGAAGTGATAGATGTTTTCTGGACGGTGTTCGTGCATCTGCCCTTATCGTCACTGGAGCCGCCGTATCCGTTAGGATGCTAAACTAAGCCGCCTGCTACGAAAGTGACGACGCGAATTTCTGGGCTCTCCCTCGTACAGCAGGCGCCCAAAGTATTCACCGGACGGCGGTATGCACAGCCGGTGTCATCATTCAGGACGCTCTGTGTGCCGTTGAATTCATCATAATTTCTTAATGCTCTCACGAACGTGATCTGGGATGGGATTTCTCGACCGCCACAACGCCGTACTTCATTGCGCACCAACCGAAATAGAGCTCTCACCACTCTCAGATTTGACCGCAGCAGACATTCATGGCTGCGACCAAGATATTCGTCAACACACGACACTACAGTTCCGGTAAATTCGCCAACGGCTGTGGCAGTCTATTGCACCGGTCTCTGCGACACCGTTGCACTCCTTTCTCCATGTGACCGCGTTTTCACTCCGAAAAGCTTGCTGGTGCCATTTGCGACCGCGGAGGTCACTCAGAGCGACACGGATATTTTTGTGACCAACCCATCCCCGTACATTGTTACGTTGGTGCGAGGGGAATGTCTCGGCAGAGCGGAACCCCCCAAAGACGCAAAACTTATGTACGCACCGGGTGAAACGCAATGCGCCAGCTCCCGTACGTCAGTTCCACATCTGATTCGTCATCCGCTAATGTATTTCGTTCCTCGATTGCTGACAGCCTTACGTCGGTCGAGCGTTCCAGCTTCTATGCCTGTTGGAAGAATTTCGTTCTTCGTTCGATGTCGCGCGAACTTTTCTCGGCCGCACGTCTGCTGTCACACATCGCATCGACACTGGCGCCCAACCACCACTGCGGCAAACATCATATCACGTATTTACGCATCACCGCTACGTTATTCGGCCCTCAAACAGCCGTGGGCGTACTCCTGTCGTTCTCATTTCGAAGAAGGACGGCTCTGCGGGGCTCTGTGTGGACTACCGACGGCTGAATAAGATCACCCGTAAGGACGTTTGTCCCTATCGCATAGAGGCGCCATTGACAGCCTGCAAGGAGCAGAATCGTTTCATCGTTCAATTTGCGCTCAGGGTACTGGCAAGTCCCCATGGTGATGACGCTCGACGAAGACAGCCTTTGTCACGCCCGATGGCTTTACGAATTCAACGTATGCCATTTGGGTTGTGTAATGCGCCCGCGACCTTTGAGCGCATGATGAATACCGTTCTGCACAACTTGAAATGGCACAGTGCCTGTGCTACCTCGACGACATCGTCGTTTTCGCCCCGGACTTCTCCACGCATCTTCAACGCCTGCGGCATGTGTTGACGCGTTTGAGCGACGCCGACCTGCAACTGAATCTAAAGAAGAACGATTTTCAGCACGGCAGCTGACAAGACTGGGCTACGTCGTGTCCAAGGACGGAATTCTCCCGTTCCAGCCAAGCTTCGCGCCGTTCCCAACCTGCATCGGTCAAAGAACTGCGCAGTTTCATAGGACTATACTCCTACTTCCGGCGGTTCATCCGAAACTTCGCGACTATGATATCGCCGCTGAAGAAGCTCCTTGGCAGCAGCGGACCAGCAGCGGACCATTTCGTGGTCGTCAGAGTGCGACGACGCTTTCGCCATGCTCCGTCGTTTGTTGACGTTTCCTCCATACTACGCCACTACGACCCTGCGGCCCTACAGAGGTACACGGACGCCAGCGGTGTGGGCCTCGGCGCTGTCCTTGCAGAGCGCAAATCTGGGTTCCCGGAATACGTCGTGGCATATGCAAGTCGTACGCTTACTAAAGCTGAGAGTCCTCTCAAGTACCTTCTAGTGGGTCGCCTTCTGTGGCTCTTCTCGGAGAAAACGCAGTGCGTGCTGAGAGTCGGCCCCGCCTTGACTGTCGCTGTCGTGTATCGTCGCCGAGTGTCCGCTAATAAACGACTTTATATATATATATATATATATATAATATATATATATATATATATATTATATATATATATATATATATATATATATAATATAATATATGTTACGTGTTGTTGTAGCCAACTGGGATGACGAGGAAGAAAGCCACATGGTACGGGGAGTCGTACTGGAGGAAGACGAAGAGGATGAAGTGAAGCTAAGGCGACGGTGCCATGTTTGTATTTGAAATATAGTGTTCTTTTCTATTGTGTGGACGTCGTGTGGTTTCAGCGTTACATTTGGTGGCAGCGGTGGAATAAAAAAATGGACGGACTGAAGGACGATCTGGTGAGCGCGATGAAGGAAGCACTGGAGGAGCTGGACCGCAGGCAGCTGCGCAGGTTCGAAGAGTTTCTTCGCTGTGTTTTGGGAAAGGGAGCGCAGTGTTCTGCCGAGAACATAGGTGAAACGTCAAAGGTTCAAGAACGGGCCAGCGTTGAGGAGCAGAGGATTGTTGACGGAAGCACTGGTCTGTGGGAGCGAGGGGGGACAGATAGCGGAGCCTGTGTAAGAGTGCACGACGATGGGGAGAGAGAGTGTGAGGTGGCGCCTTCACCGTTGGTCGAGAGCTGTGCTGTCGGCGAGTCCACTGAGAAGACATCAACGCCATCACAACAAGGGCTGGAGTCAGAGGAAGAACAGCCCCAAATCCATTCTGCCTACTGCTAAGCGCCTCTTCATCGTTTCGGCGGAAACTTCCCAAGGTAACTTCCCCAGTCAAGTTACTGATTGCAACAGCCGAGGCTGTCTGCTGTGCACTCCCGTGACAACAGTTGCCAACGAGGCTAGCACGCCGATGTCCGAGCCGGCAGACGCGAGTCTCAGTGAGGTGATGACGGAGCACCAGCAGGATGCCTGCGGTAGCGGTGAACCTGTCAAGGCGCAGCTTCTGTCGCAACCTGCACCGCTTTCCTACGAACCCTTCCTTCAGAAGCCGTTGCCATACACGCGCTGCAATGACTTTCTGCTGGACCCACGCGGTGAGTGCATGTATGTGAGGAGCCCAGGGGAGGAGCATGCCGAGGCCACACAGCTGAACAAGCTCTATGTAGATGATTGTTCAAAGCTCAGAAACTTCTTGGCAAGGAGGACCGTTCACTTTTCCAGCAGTGTGAATAGTGCACTCATGCAGGACTCGGACAACCCTCTAACGGAAGATACGGTCGCACCGGGGGCCGACGGTAGTCGCATGTATGATTGGCAGGACCACGCCAACGGTCTGAAGAATGTTCGGCGTGCGCAGAAGCGCGAACTCCAGGCGGCGGACATCGGCACCAACGTTCCGACCGTGGACTCAACGTCATCTGTCGCATACGGCAAGGTGGCTCGCCACCGCAAGGAAAGACCACTGCGCGTGACAGTCCCTTCAAAGCGCGCATTTTCGAACTGTGGTCTACTCATACGACATTAATGCGGTCATTTGCTAAAGGGAACTGTCAACCTTCCGAGGAAGGGTACAACCTTCTCTGCCCAGCTGTTCCCGTTCCGACGGCCCCCCTCGCCTGCCCCGGTGGAAAGATGTTACGTGTTGTTGCAGCCAACTGGGATGACGAGGAAGAAAGCCACATGGTACGGGGAGTCGTACTGGAGGAAGACGAAGAGGATGAAGTGAAGCTAAGGCGACGGTGCCATGTTTGTATTTGAAATATAGTGTTCTTTTCTATTGTGTGGATGTCGTGTGGTTTCAGCGTTACAATATATATATATATATATATATATATATATATATATATATATATGTATATATATAATATATATATATATATATATACGTACAGTCGAACCCCTACATAGGGGAAGCTTTTTTTTGTCGTTCCGGTGAGATTTTCGTTCTCGCGAAAATATAAAAAGTGCACCAACCAACCAACCTACTACTTATCACGACCAAACTTTACTTTAAAAAGATGCTGAGCTTGCTCAGTTTCGCGTTACATTGAAGGAGCTTGACGGTTCGAGCCTGGCAGCTTGATCAGCTTTGCATAGCTTCGCCGCCTTTCTTGGAGCCGAAAATATGCGAATGGCGTTAAAAGCATGAAGAACTTCACGCGAAATAATTTCCCTTTGACTGCTGACACGAAGGTTGCGGGATTGAATCCGCGCTGCGGCGGCTGCATGTTCGATGTAGGCGAAAATGTTTGAGGCCCGTGTACTTCGATTTAGGTGCACGGTAAAGAAGCCCAGGTGGTCGAAATTTCCGGAGCCCTCCTTACGGCGTCCCTTGTAATCATATTGGCACGTGGTCTTGATGTCGACGAAGACAACAGTCGGCGTTTCAAGATGAAACTGTTTATTTGGCCGAACTTGCGGCCCGGAAACGGAAATTAATTTACAGCACTACACACGGTATGCACGAATAGCGGCGAACAGGGCGTCGACCATCGATCAACTGACAAGCGGTCAAGCGCGTCGGCGTTTATACAGGTGCTATCGAACTTTCCAGCGATATTGCTGGTGGTGGCGTTGTCTCTGGACAAAGCTGGAACATTCCCGCGCGGCGCGCAATCTTAACAAAC
>NW_023616003.1:0-60001 GCF_013339695.2 Rhipicephalus sanguineus
AAATGTAAAGTGTCAGAGCACTCCGCGCGAAATTCCTCACTCAAATTTCTGGACTACCGTATATATAAGTAATCGCCTCGAAAAAATGCATGCACATCAGAGGCTTAATTGTAGAATTCGCCAGATGCACCTGTGGAAGATGCTTTATGAAAGTTTGCCTTGTACTGCCTTCCATGGCGTTGGGTTTGTGAAGAGCGAAGTTTGAGACAATCTGCTAACACTACTAAATTCTGAACGGTGTATAACGAAGATCTAACGCCGCAATCGAGTTGTGAGGCTTGTCGATCCGTGGCGGGAGGCCTTCCTAATGCTTAGTTAAGGTGTAAGAGAGGATTTTTACTTACTTGATGCGGGATTCTCCTGCTCTATAAAATGTGTTTCTGACTGTCAGAAAGTGTTTGAAAATAAATTTGAGAGAAGATAATATTTGTTGTGCTGTATTTGTTGATGCTTGGCGGCTGTTTGGCGGGTATATGTGCTGGTTGCCCGGCATTAAATAGCTAATTAAAAAATCAAGTTTCAATTTTCATATTGGGCTTGGGAACATTCCATTGGTTCTGCGCAACACGAGCTTGCCAGCTGCACCGTAAATACAAACCGCACTGCCGATGTTGAGCTGTGCGTATATATGTGCCGTTGGGTACAACATGGAAAGAGTAGCCAGTGAAATAATCAAAGCTTGTCTCCTATTTCTAGCCTACTCTCTATACTATAAACCGAAATCCATATTTATGTTTCAGCCAGCAAGCTCATTTTACCCTCTCGCAGTGTCGCGTTCTACAGTTTGCACATGTGCAAGATGAAAAGGAAAAACTAATTTTTGTAATGCGCTAAATAATGCCGGGAATAAGTATGTATACTCTTCAAGAAGCCGCCAAGCCAATACAGCACAACAAATATTATCTTCTTTCAGCTTTCTTTTTGGATGATTTCTGACAGTCAGAAAGGCATTTCAAGGAGCGGGAGAACTCCTCTTTTAAAACTCCTCTTTTACACCTTCTCTAAGCGTTAAAAAGGTTGGCAGTCACGGTTCGCAAGCGTGGTGCGCTTAGCGTGAAAGCGCACCACGCTTAGTACAAGCGTGCAAAAAATTTCCCCCACTCACGCTTCGCAAGCGTTTGCATCCCGCTAGCAACGCTTAGGAATCGTGATTTTTTCAGCGTGAAAGCACAGCACACATATAACAAGCGTGCAAAAACACGCCCCCCACTCACGCTTGCTACGCGTGAAAATATTTAGAGTGTACTGCTGGAGATATGCCACCAAGCTACTATCCCTCGACCTTGGTGACGTGTTTTGCGCACCTTTGCAGTTCTTAATGCATCTGATGACATCAGCTTACGTTCATTCTTAACTCGATAAAACTATCAAGATGCCTTTCGGACGTTGAGAAATTACAGGAATTGAACGGAACTTCCCGGCCATTCCCGGAGTGGGAATGGGCTAAGTTTTTTTCATTCCGAGGAATTGAAAGGAATTTAATTGTGGCAAGTTGTAATTCCCCGGAATAGAATTGGATTGGAATGGAGGCGCCCATTCCGCAACACTGGTTCCGACGACCATCAGATTATTCGACGTTCGACGACTGTGATCGCTGCTATCATTGTCTTGTGCGTGTCACTGCCTTGTACAATGAGTGTTACTTGATTTGCTGCGCACAAGTTCGCTCAATAAATAGTTTCATCCTTAAAGGGCCCCTCACCACACCGCGTTCAAAGACGAGGTAGTGGTTTCCTCCTTGCCTTCGCTACCCTTCCTACAGGCCGTATCGCCTCCTCGCCACTTATTTTTTAAGAGCATGTGTACGATGTCAGCACTGAGCGTTGACCCTACCAAGATTTCGCGCTTGTCGGCTACATGCTGTTATGAAGTGTAGCCGACAAAGAAACACAGAAAATGAAGTGAGATCAGTTGATCGCGCACGATAGTCATGCAAGGCAAGGAAGAACAGGTGGGCGGCTGCATGTAAAAGCAGCGCAGGAGACAATTCACATCTGATATTTTGCGTATATGGACCAATCGAGAGTATGTATTAAACAGGGCTGGGCAGTATCGCAATACAAAAGTATCGCGATAGTATTTCAGAGATACTTTTGAGTATCTGTATTTATGAATCGAGATACATTTGAAAAATGTATTTGTATCTCAGTAGTGAAAAAATTCGGCAGATCCCACGTACCGTGGGAGTCGATGTTATGCGAAGCATGCGGCGGGAAGGTGATTGTGGCGTAATTTTTTTGTCTGAGTGACACGTCACAAAATGACGCTAAAGATTTGTATAAATTTTATACGCACACATATATGTTGAAGAGCCGCATATGTGTCATGTAACCAGTTGTTTACGGCTGGGTAACGCTGCCAACGGCGACATGGGTATTACCAACACCAGAAGCGGTAAGCTGATATGTAGTGCTTATACTTGTCCCTTATGATGGAGAACGCACGTACGTTTTACGAACCCGTGTGCATGTGTGGAAGAAGTTCTTGACAGTTCTTAAACAAGGTCATCATCACCGTGATCAGTGAGCACCAGCAGCTGGCCATGACTTGTTATAGGATCCGGTTGTGATCGCCGTGACGAGGGGTCCATGTGTAGTGAAGTATGTGGTATAGTAAAGCTGTTAGAATTCGTGGATGCCTCAGTCATTTCGTCGACAAATTGTGAGTCGATAGAGCCAGCGACATGTCGGAACCTAAAGCCACCCTTCGCGTTGGTGAAGTATAGGCCGTCGAGGGTGGTAGGCCTGGATAGTGCTACGTAGACCAACATCAGTGGATGGCGCTTGTCGTATTCGTAGACTACCTGGGCGTATGTGGCCTACGTTGTCCAGTCTACAAAGCGGCTGTCAACATTCAATCTGGTATCATCCTCGGTCAGCATGAGGCCATCGCCCAGCCTCGTAAGAAATGAAGAGGGCACTCCGTCATTCTGGCGGACGAAGTGCACTTTACGGTGCGGTGACGTGGATATCATGTGTAACTTTCGTTAATGTATTCCTCAGGGGCCGAGCAATGCTTCAATATAGCTTGCTGAATCATAGGAATACATATGTAATGTTTATTAGACTGCTATAAAAGCGGAGCCAACACTGAAACCATAGACGTTAATCTGATATGACGCCTGTATCGTAGGACTATCATGTAGTGCTCATTGCTTTCTTGGAAAATTAGATAGCAAGCACCAGGGCTGGGCAAAGATACCTTGAAATTGTATCGCGATACGATACAAGATACTCAGGCGAGAAGTATTTGAGATACAGATACAAGATACCACAATACTGATTGTATCCGATACGATACATTCCAATTGTATCTTAAGATACTTCGATACATTCGCAAATTTGTTATTATATATCTATATAATATCGCACTAAACGCCTTTGCACCAAAATATTCGCTTGAAACTTTACCAACTGCGGCCAATTTCGTAGTTTTGTTTGAATAAAATGCCTGTTAGTATCTCTAAAGCTTTGTATTTCTTGGTCAAGGTATATTATTTTCATTCCGAAACAACTTATTGGCGTTGTTTTAGCTGCTTAGCATGACAACTCTTTATACACTTCGCTGATTGGGGTTTTTGCTTGTACCTTTTGTAATTGTTGGCACTCGCTGCTCTGCTTGCCGATGAGCTTCCGGGTTGCCATCTACTCACAAGAACTTCAAAAAGAAGCCTCCGCACGATGGTGAAAATAGCACTGGGAGTTCTACCTTGCCCGTAAACGTATTACGGTTTTCGCAGTACCGGATCACGAGGCAGGTGTACAGCAGCAAGAACGCTGGCAGCTACATTTTTTCCTACGCATCGTGTTAACGTAGAGGGCATAAAACTGCAATGACTTTTACATTCTGCTTACCTTCTGGCGTAAAGCGTTCGTTAGCGACGTACTCAGCAATGAGCAAGATTTTTTCTTCTACGACAGAATACGTGCAGCCCAGAAACGTCTCAGATATACTGTATAGTTGCACAAAGCGCTTCAGGAAACCGCCGCTATTCCCACTATATTGTCACTTTTATATCTCCAATTACCTGTTGATTAGTAAGAGTAACTGCATTTAAGAAGCCTAAGAAAGGAAATTAAATGTGTCTAAATAAAATAGAAACGCGGTTCCGTATAAACACAGTGAATAACTATAGCAAAGAATACAGGAGGCACCCCCAAGAGCTAATAATAATTGTTGCGTTTTGCGTCCCAAAACCACAGTATGATTATGAGAGATGTCCTAGTGGAGGGCTCCGGCAAGTTCGACAACCTGGGGTTCTAAAACCTAAATATAAGCATACGGGGCCTCTAGCATTTTGCCTCCATGGAAATGCGGCCGCCGCGACCTTCGGATCAGCAGTTAAGCATCACAACCACTAGACCACCGCGGCGGGTAACCCCTAATAAGGGTGGCAATTAAGCATTCAAGGTAAGACCACAGAACGTTCAGTGCCTATGGAAGATAGCGCAAAACCACTCGTTGGGATGCTCATGAGAAAAACGGAGCATTTGGTAGAACAATGTTTCTCCAGTCCCTTTGCCAACATCTGGAAGATGGCTCCTAATAATTTACGTTATTATAATGCAAACTCAATTTCACGGTTTTACCATGTAGTACGCAGAACTTTTATCACTATATATCCAATGATAATAATAATAATAATATCTGGGGTTTAACGTCCCAAAACCACCATATGATTATGAGAGACGCCGTAGTGGAGGGCTCCGGAAATTTCGACCACCTGGGGTTCTTTAACGTGCACCTAAATCTAGGTACACGGGCCTCAAACATTTTCGCCTCCATCGAAAATCACTATATATCCAGGGACACGCAGATTATTATATATTTGTTCTCAACATCGCCTTGACATAACAGTAAACTCAAGTGGAATATATGTATGCAAACAGTAGCAGAAATGACGCAGACAGTTAAGAGTAAGAATAAAGCAGAGAGCTTATCTTATCAGCACGTTAAAGGTATATTGCAGTAGCAGACCGAAAAAAAAGCAATAGACACATAGGTAATGTACGGGATGGAAAAGAAGGACAGCTTAAAAAGAGCTTGCGCTAATAATCAAATTATGATTTTATTAACTCATTGAATGAAAGAGAGGTACGCCAAGATAGCTTTTCTTAGCTGAATGCTTGTTCTGTTAGATGTAGCATCTGTACCTGTGGTTCTATAGATGTTAGAACCTTATTTCTATATAAGTCTAACGTACATCCACGCAGTTCTTCTAGTCGCCTATGTGTGACATCCATGAGACGCAAAGCAACCTCATTCTTACATTGTTCTGACTTCGTAACGAAGCACAACGCAAGAGAAACTTCGTTAACGACACTAAAGTGGCATCGGAATTTGTGCAAAAATACCGCCCGCATTGTAGTGCGTGGCATAGCACAGTGGCTAAGAGCCAGATGTCATGACACTGACACCACTAAAAAGAAAAGGAAAACGAGAAACCGAAAGGTCGGCGGGGCGTTGACGTTCGCGCGCTCGTCTGTCGAGACGACAGGAGTGCTATCACTTGAATCTGCTACATCAATAGGGACTCTCAGAGTTCATCGCCTGCCCTCGCTTCAAAACTCTGGTGGAAAGACAAAGTAATGTCACTGCCTTTAGTTTTAATTCTGGTGGTTTAGTGACAGCAGTAGCAGATTGAGAAGCGGAGTTCAGTCAGCGTTTATTGTTTCGCACGGTGGTGTTGCGATCGCAGTACCTTGTATCATAAGATACACGATACATTCTTCAATGTATCGGAAATACAGATACTGATACACGTCTTGCAAGACGTATCGCGATACAGATACAAGATACACAAAAGGTATCTAAGATAGTATTTAAGATACATGTATCTTCGATACTGCCCAGCACTGGCAAGCACCAAACAACAATTGACGTTGCACCGATATTACGCCTGCGTAGGCTGTTTTTGCAAACCAGTTTCAAACCAGACCTGGCGTGGCTCAGTGGTAGAATACCCGATTGCCACGCAGAATGCTTGGGTTCGATTCCTGCTGCGATCCTAATTTTCATTATTTCCATTCGTAAAGTCAACGCTGCCGATGCTGCTTTTTCTTAATACTATCGCATTTAAGTTACCAAAACCCGTTCTCGGCGTTCCTGGGTAGATATAAACTATCAATCACCTGTGGCGCATACCCGTAAACCGGGGCCCGTGGCAAACGGGTATGTGCCACACGTGTCTAGTGGAAAGGGTTTGACGACGTACGTGACCGGATTTTCACATTATCTATGTCATGACCCGACAATCATATTCGTCAAGGCCGCTTACCCTCCCATGCCAATTTTGGTCTACACGAGATTAATGAGGCGGTCATGAGAGCACCAAGACGTAGGCGGCTAGATAGATAGATAGATAGATATGTAGATAGAAACGCTCAAAGTGCCAAAGGTTCGCTAAGAAATGCTTCGCATTTAATACATTTACGATGTATCGCCTGTATCGCGGTACTATGCAAGACACGGGTATCTCGTTACATTGTTTTTTTTTGTGTGTGTCGGAAATGAGTTGAGGCGTGTTTCCAATGGGGGAATAGCGTTTTGTCTTTTTTGTGCCAAGACAAGCAAAGGCGCGCCGCCGGTCGCCGACAGATGGGGCGGCGATGGTTTCCCCTCAAGCACAGAATGGCCCATGTGGTAAAACGCGCGACGCCGCAGACGGCAGAATCGCGGGGGCAGTGTTGTCGGCCTCTGCCGACGAAAGTCACTGTCTCTCAAGGTCAGTGCAGCACGCCTAATTTTTTTCGGGTGGCAAGCCATTACTTCTCGACCCCCCGCGCGCATACCGCCTTGGAACAGGCTTTTCAATGCTTCGCGTGCTTTCAGTTCTCAAAGCGCGGCACTTCCAAAAGCAGTTCCCGTAGTCGCGGCGGAAGTGACTAGAAGATGGCTATCTTTGACGCGCTTTCAGCCACCTCTCCAATGTCAGGGTGCGTTCCTAATTAATTACATGCGTGAAACGGTCTTTTGTGGTAGCAGGCTCCCCCACCGCCGGAGCCGACTTCGCCTGTTGCGGCTTTCTGAAATGGGTGCTGGTAGCGTCGGTGGTGGTGACAGCTTCACTGAAGGCGACAGGGTCAGACGGCTGAGGATTCCGAAGATGGGGACCGACTTCGGATTCTGAACAGTCAGAACAACCCAAGTGAGGGCGGAAGTGTTTCGGTATCTAGATGACCCGAGAAGAGATATCGCCACGCTGCAGGGCAATCCGGCTAGCTCGCCTTCAGCGGTAGACAGACTTTCTTTCTTTTGTGAGTCTTGTGCTGAGGCTGAACCAACGCTGTTAGAAGACAGCCTATTTGAGAAGCCTACACAGCAACCTTCTCAGCAAAGCAGATCTTCAAAATAAATGTGTGCTTTTTCTCAATTCACTGGTGTTCATTAGTGATTCGAGAGAGTGTGATATTTCTTGCATAGCTTAGTTTGTTCGCCAAGTATGTCGACTTCGGTATCCAATCCTTGTTACTGTTTCTGTGAAATAGTGTATCTTCATTGCAATTGATACTTGTAATTATGTCATTATTGCTAATTATGTACTTTGTCCACCCCCCTCCCCTGCAATGCCTTAATGGCGCTGAGGGTACTGTAATAAATAAATAAATGAACTGAACGTTTCGATGCGCTGCAACTTTAATTACAACATTATGCTGCACTAATAAGTGTCTGCGTAGTATGGGCATCCTTGAAATAAAAAAAGTATTCCATTATCTGTATCGCTGTAACTGTATTCCGGAATACTTTTTTCGCTTATTGCAAAAGTATCTCCGAAATATCCCGTTACGTTAAAGCCTAATGTATCTCAGTATCTGTGTTTTAGGCTTCCAGTTCATGTATTTCGATATCTGTATTCCGGAATACTTTTCTGAGTATCTCTGCCCAGCCCTGGTATTATATAAACGTCACGGGAATCACTGTTCTGCGTCACGAAGTGCGCCAGAAAGACGAGAAATGCCAAGAGAGAATATTGCGCTCGTTTTTTGTATTTTCAGAGCCTGGTGAGGGGCCATTTAACAATCTGTCTATCACCTTCTTACCCTCACAACTGCGTGACAAGATAGGAAGTCAGGAAGTCTGAGCGAGTTATATCTTTCTTTTTGTTTAACATATGCTGCACCGTAACGGATGAATTCATGCGGGTTGGAGTCACTTACAGAGAACGCTCAATGAATGCTAATTTCATCCAACATTATTGGCGGACAGCTGTGAAGAAGGACATGTAAAATCATTGGCTTTGGATCAGTTAGAATTTCTCCAAGAAATGAGAAAAATATCATGACAGTTTATTTTCCTTTTCGATCTCCTGTTGCTACAAAGGTCGGATTGCAGTGCGATGAATCTGTCAATTGCCATGTGTTTCAGACAAACTGTGCCGCATGAAAAGTGCCTAAAAATTATGAGGCTTGAAGAAGAAGAATAACTTTTATTGGGGAAAAGGGAAGGGGGCTAGGAGCTAGATGGGTGGGGCCCCATGTCCAAGGCTCCACTGGCTTGTGCCGCCAGCCGGACATGGTCCAGGAGCGCTAGTTGCACCTCCGGGTCCGAGCTAGCGAGGAGTGCCTCCCATTGCTCCAAAGAGTTTTCTATGTGGTACTTATGCTGTAGGCAGTTGAGTTTATTTGGCCTTTTACTGCAACCCCATGAGATATGGTAGAGGGTTGGCGGCGAGTCGCGACACCACGGACAATCGCGCCCATACAACGTCGGAAAAATTTTGTGCAATCGCAACAAATTTGGATAGACCCCCGTTTGAACTCTACGGAGGTCCACTGCGTCTTCCCCTTTAAGAGATTTGTGGGGGACGCCATATTTCTGCCGTGCGCATCGCTGATGAGCAAGAAGCTCTCGCGGAGCCATCCGAGCAGGGTCACTGTCTTCCTCCTCGCGAAGGCCATCGTGTGTAGTGTGGAGTGGTGGTAATTGAGAGGGAGGCTGGTGCTCCGCTCGGTTCGTGAGCGCTCGAGCTAGAGCGTCCGCCCTCTCGTTACCCTCTAGGCCTGCATGTCCCGGGCACCAGACCAACCTATAAGTGTTTTTCAATTCGTTTCCAAGAGGTTGCAAATCTTTAATGGGAGACGGCCTTTCGTAAACAGTCGGCACGCCTCTTGCGAATCCGAGATTATGGTGATGTACGCCTGCCCGACACTTCGCTCTCGATTTTTAATCGCCAGTGCGATGGCGAAAACACTCGGCCTTGGCGATCGAAGACGTGTACAGGGATGCGCTGGATACCATGCTTCTCGTGTCGCTGCTCACTATTGTGACTACTGAGCGCTTCCAATTATATCTGGAAGCGTCCACGTATAGCACGTTCTCATTGCCTCTGACTAATTTTCTGATCCATTTTTATGCGCTCCTCTCTCCTTTCTTTGTGTCGTTCTTTGGTCATGTTCCTAGGGATTGGAGCGATCGAGATATGCCTTCGGACTGGTTCTGGTATTTCTACCAGCACCTCGTCCAAGTTTTGCGGGTGCGGTGGAATGCCCGCCCTTATCAGGATCTCCCTTCCCGACTTCGTCCTGGCTGAGACGGTTCCTCTGAGAGATTAATGTAGCTGCCTTTAGCTCGGCGTACGTGTTATGCACGCCGATCTCGAGCAGCCTGTCTGTCGGAGTGCCTATTGGTAAGCCCAATGCCGCCTTGTAAGCCCCTCTTATGATAGAGTCCGCTTGCCCTTCCTCGCTCTTGTTGAGCGTGTGGAATGGTAAGCTGTAAGTCAACTTGCTCATTACGAGCGCCTGCACTAAACGCACAGTGTCGCTTTCCTTCATGCCCTTTTTGTGGAAGGTGATCCTCTGAATCATCCGAGCCACTTGTTTGGTTGCTGATTTAAGGAGACCGATAGTGTGATTTGCCCTACCGTTGCTCTGAACCCAGTAGCCCAGGATACGAGCGACGGTGACCTCTTTAATTTTCTGATTTTCGATTTCAATTTCTATTTTCCCGTTACTTTTGTAGCGTTTGCTATGTATTCGGATCACCTCCGACTTTTTCGGGGGCGCAACTGAGACCGCTGGTTCTGGCAAAGTTTTCTACGGCCAGTGCCGCCTCCTGCAGAGTCTGCTCCTTGCTGGCCAGAGACCCCCGCGTGGCCCACAGAGTGATGTCATCCGCATAGAGGGTATAACCCAGCTGCGGGACACAGTCCAAGGCCCGCGCGAGTCTACGCATGGCGATGTTGAATAGCAGAGGAGATATAATGGCTCCTTGAGGCGTTCCCTTGTTTGGCATTCGGAAAGGTTCAGACCTAACGCTTGAAATACCAATTGTTGCCTTCCTCTCTGTGAGAAAATCCCGTATATAGTTAATATGTTTTCCCCGCAACCAATTATATTTAGCTCTGAAAGTATGGCTCCATGAGAGATATTGTCAAAGGCCCCCTTCAAGTCAAGAGCAAGCAGCAAATGCTCCCCACCCTTGGGAATGCCTTTGAGGACCTCTTCCTGTAACAAGAGGAAAGCGTCCTGTGTCGAGAGGCCACTGCGGAAGCCCAGCATGGTGGCCGGGAATAGTCCCCTGTCCTCTATGAAATTTTGCAGTCTGGTGTGAATGACCCGCTCGAAGAGCTTTCCCCATGCATGAGGTCAGTGATATAGGTCTGAGCGCCTGTAGGGAAGGTCTCTTTCCGGGTTTTGGAATGGTTATAATTTGGCCGTTTTCCATTCTTCAGGGATCTTCCCTTTAAGCCAATAGTGCTCATTAAATTGTTTTGTGAGGCCTTCTAAGGCTTTGTCGCTAAGGTTCCTGATCATCGCATTCGTAATTTGGTCTTCACCGGGGGCCGTGTTCCTCTGGGCAGCCTGGGCTGCCGCGAAGACCTCCTCCTTTGTTATTGGCTCGTCTAGTTTCTCATTTTTAGCTCCCAAGTAACTCATCTGATGTGTCGAATTAGTTGTTGGACTCTCGCCAATGTATCTCTCCTTGAGAGCCTTTATGAGGTCGTCGTCCGTGCCCGGAAAGTCTTCCGCGATTTTCTGCAGTGTTCTGCTGGTCGCGGATTTGGATTTGTCTGGCTCAAGGATGTTCCTTAGGATGGACCAAGTTTTTGCAGTGCTTAGTGTGTTCTGAAGTGAACTGCAAAACCTGACCCATCCCTCGGTTGCCAATTTGCTTGCGTAGGCGTTTGCGTCCTCTGCCAGAGCCGCAATCCTGCGCAAGAGTGTCCTATTCAGTCTTTGACGTTCTCACCGCTTCAGTAGCCTCCGCCTGGTCTCCCATAGGCGCAACAGGTGGCTGTCTACTGCCGGTGCATCTATGGTTCTTGCTATTTTCTTTGTTGTATTTGCGTGCACCGATTTAATGTACTCCGACCACGTCGCTATTGAGTCCGGTACAGAGTCGGGTGGGGGACTCTCGTTTCCTGAATTCTGTCCAATCTGTGATCGTCGCGTCACCTATCACTCTGCGCATTTTTGGAGTTGAAAGAGAGACGCTCATGATGTAATGGTCGCTTCCGAGATTTTCCTGCAGGTTAGTCCAGGAAGCGTCTTTGATGTTGAAGGTGAAAGTGAGATCTGGGAACGTGTCCCTACTTACGCTGTTGCCCACTCTTGTGGGCGCGGTGGGGAGAGTAATTAAACTCAGACCTAGCCTAGACGCTGCGTGTTCGAGACGCCTTCCCTTCGGTGAGTCTTTCGTATAACCCCATGTGGTGTTGGGTGCGTTAAAATCACCCAAAACCAAAAGGCGGTCCTTGTTGCCTGCGACTTTAAACGCCTCAGCGAGGAGCTCGCTAAAGTCATCGCATTTGTCTTTTGGAGGACTGTATACGTTGACTATTATAGTCCTTGGTTTGCCTCTCTTTTGGGGGAATAAACTGATAATTTGGTGATTGATCTTGAGACTTTCGACGTACTCTGCCTTTGCCGCAATCATCTTGCTCACCAGCGTGGCTATGCGGGGATAATTTGGGCTCTGAAGAACGTAATATCCTTGCAGCTTCACCATTTTGGGACCAATTTCTTGCAAGCATACCACATCAGGGGAATTGGTGCCGAATTTACATAGCTCTGGAAGTGCTGCTGCGCGTTTGTGAAAAGTGCGGCAATTCCACTGCCAGATCTCTAATTGTTCCACACTTTTCCAATTATTTTTGGCCATGATGTATGGGAGCTTCCGCGTCGTCGCGATCCGCCTTTGGTTGTTTGCTACTGCTAGCGGAGGTCGAGCGAGGGCGCTTGTTCATTGCCCTCTGCATGCTGCCCACAGCTTCATTTACGTACTGCCTTGAGTTCTTAATTCCTCTCCGACGAAAGATTTTATCTCCATCATGAAATCGGCGAGGAGTTTATTAACGTTAGCTATACCTTCCCTGTTTTCCTGCAACTGCGCCTGTATTTGCCGAGTTATTTGGTCGGAATTATTTACTGTTGGGTGCGAGGTGGGGGTTCCTTCGAACATTCTCCCTTGTCCTACTTCAGCCGACGACGCGGCTCCCCTCGAATTCGCGGGTTTTATTGATGTTCGTTCTCTTTTGCTCTCACTACACCCTCCGGCTATCCCCTTTCGAATCTTGTGGTTGCAGTTTAGCCTCTAGCCTTCTCTCCAATGAAGATATTGCCGCCTGTAAATCATTACGCTCTTCGGCCATTTGTTTTCTGAGTTGTTTGACCTCTTGGGTCAGCCTCTTATTTTTCTTCCAATATTTTCTTATATTGTGGATTTTCTGTTATTGGAGCATTGGAAGACACTTCCCTCGCAAAGCTCACCTGATATGTATTTGTCCGGCCGGAGGCTTGCGCTTCTTCTGTTTCCTGGGGGGAACCCGCCCTGTCCAGAGGCCCTCCACCCATTGTCTGGTTCTTTAGGCTGGATTTCCCGGAGGCCGGAGGTGCCGTGTTGTTGTTGTTTTGCCAGTGGTTCCTTGAGTGGGATCTCGATCGCGACCTTGATCCGGATCTCGATCGGGAATCGGGATTTCGATCTCGGCTGGCGCTGTTCCTGCCGGTCCGAGCTGAACCATCGAGGCTTGTGCAATTCTAGTTGAGGGAATTCTCCAGACGACATGACATCGCCGGTCCATTCAGGTTGACCTCCCCTCTCTTTTGTCTGGTCTATCCTCGATTTTCTGGGAGGCGCAACGCTCTTAAGTTTTTTCTTGCACAGACGATCTCCCGTGGGGTGTTCGCCGTCACAGATGACACACTTAGGGGTGCAGTCATGCCCTTGCGTTGGTTCTCTTGCCCCGCACTTGAGGCACACGTCGACATTTGGAGTTGGACAAACGTCCGTGCGGTGCCCGGTTAAGAGGCATATCTTGCAGACCTGCACTGTTGGCTTGTATGGGTAGCAGATTAACTCGGCCCCATTATGTATACGCTCCGCGGCAGCACGCTGCCCGTGAATGTGATAATCGCCGTCCTTTGACGAACCCAACATTCTTGCTCTCTCAATCTTCACCCCTTGCGTCCGAACACGTAGGTTCTCCATAAGCTCATCCTGCGAAGTTCCGGCTGGTATTCCGTGAACTATTCCCCGCAGGACGCCTTCGGGGTCGGCCACGTATGCATTGAAGGCGTGAATTTGTCCCCTGAGTGTTTATTGGCGGATATCTCGCAGCCTACTCGCCACTTCCACGCTTGGCGTAGATATGATTACAATGTTGATCCTGGGTGAATCCGCAACAGAAAGTCGTTGCCGTTGAAACTTCGTTGGCAGGCATCTATCACAGCCCTGGAGAGTTCCAGCCCCAATATGTTTTTCACCCAGAGACCCTTATGCGGCCTCAGAATTACCTTGATATCCTCTTTTGGCAGAGGAGGCGGGCCGCGTCGTTTCATCCGTCGGAAACCCTGCCTGGCTTGACTTTTTTCTTTTTCGGCGAGTGGATCGCTTTTCGATTGCTCGTTGGGGTTCATAGCCTTCTCCGTCTGGGAGTGCTGCTTTTTTAACTGGTTCTTCTTTTTCTTGCGCGAGAGGACGGTATGCCAAGCGTCCTCAGTCCATGCGCGGCCTTCCAAACAGGTCGCGTCGCTAGCTTCGTTTCCGAGAGCCGCGTCGGGCAGACGCCGGCTCTTCATGGGAACTTGTCTGCGGAGACGCGACTCCGCTCGCGTCCGCGTCGGTGCTGAGTAATTCCGGCGTCCGAGAAGGGCCGGGAAGCTCTTCATCGACTTCCATATGGCGAAAAAGGCGATCAAGCCCGGCTAGTCATGCTTGGCAGAATAAAGGAAAAGGTGGCCGCCGCTTCTGCCGAGTTAGTCGTAGCTCTTAGGCTGACACATTTTCCTCCGGTTTTTTGTCGCGTCACACAAAAGCTCACGAAGGTGAAGTGAATATCGCTCACCTCGAGTCCTTGTGCCGTGGCAGCAAAGCAAGTGTTCAAAGTTCACTGACTGCTAGTCCATGCGCCCACACACACACACAACGTCTTACCCCGCACGTCGGAGGGTCTCTTGCGACGCGCGACGCCGGCCGTTGTCGTTATGGTGAGCGTCTTGACATGTTCATCCAATCTTCATGCAATGGTTTCTTCTCGTAAAGTTGGTCCTGGCCCGAGATCTTGATATCTACGGAATCCTCGAAACTTCACGAAGTAGAATATACGATTTGTAGATGGGTTTGAGCGATCGTGCCCCTTGAAAACCTTAGAGAAAGCGGAGCGCAGTGACAGTAGGTCTTCACTGCTCGGCGCCCCCTGGCGGTCTCCCATTACACGACTAGAACTGGCTAAGTGAACCATCAATGTGCCATATATTATATATATATATATATTATATATATATATATATAAGTATATATATATATATGTAATGGGTTACCCTCTCCAGCGCCTTCTAGTGGGTCGTCCTCTTTGGTTGCTTGAAAAAGAACGCCGCTCGCGCAGGGAGTTCGTGCCTTGCCGTGACTGTCGCCATTACTCATTGTCGTTGAGTGCTGTCTATTAAACACCTTAACAATTTGGTGGAGAGTGCTCTGCTCCCATTCAATGCCCCTGGAGCTCCGATCCCGTACCCTGCCATCTACCATGCCTCAAGACGCCGCCCAGCAAACGCCTCCTCTCGCAACGAGCACATGTCCCGGTGTCCCCCGTATACGCGATCCACCTATCTTCACTGGCGCCGATAGCACCGACGTGGAGGACTGGCTCGCAATTTACGAGCGCGTCAGCATCCCCAACAAATGGGACGAAGAAGGCAAGTTAAGCAACTTGGTGTTCTACCTCGCGGGCGTAGCAAGCTTGTGGTACAACAACCACGCGTCCGATTTTGCGACTTGGTCCGATTTCAAGACCGCCGTCATCAGCGTTTTTGGCCGCCCAGCAGTTCGTAAGCTGCAAGCCGAACAGCGCTTACGTGAACGATCTCAGCAGGCCGGGAATCTTTCACAAGTTATATCGAAGACGTCCTCGACTTGTGTAAGAAGGCCAACGGAACCATGTCTGAGTCTGACAAGATCCGGAACGTAATGAAAGGCATTGACGACGATGCCTTCACCATGCTCCTCGCCAAAAACCCTGGCACAGTGGCCGAGGTCATAACGCTGTGCCAGAGCTACGAGGAGCTCCGCCGGCAGCGTTCGATGACCCGTCGCTCCCAATCACGCGACGCAGAGCTTGCTGGCTTGGCGGCAATATCTGACCAGGCCGCGTTGCTCGCAGAAGTCAAGTCATTCGTGCGCGAGGAAATTGCACGCCAGGTCTCCCTCCTCGCCTTTGCCCACCCGCCGCACGTTCAACAGTCGTCGACCACCCTTCTTCCTCCTCTCCGCCGAGCGATTGAGCAGGAAATTGCGGAGGTCATGCCTGAGTACCACCCGCAACCTCCGGCTCCTGCGCCCCAGAGTTACCCTCCAGTTGTTGCCAGGACGCCTCAAGTAATCCCTGCGGCTGCCCTAATGAGTTACGCCGAAGCCGCCGCTAGACCTCCGTTCTTTGAGGCGGTGTGCCGGCTACATATGCTGCCGCCATCCCTCAGCCCCGACTGCAGCCCACCATGCAGTCATTTCAGCAGCCGACCCGTCAATCACGTACTGCGACATGGGCGGGACCTACCCCGGCGAACCGATGGCGCACCACCGACAACCAGGCCCATCTGCTTTGCTTGCGGTTACGCCGGTCACGTGGCACGTTATTGTCAACGCGTGCAGCCGCCTCGAGTCGCGTCACCTGTCACCAGCCAGTCAAGCCGTGCATTCTACGACCCACCTCCACCTATGTCGCCGACGTCACGCCCACCTCCAGCTACTCGCCGCTCTCCGTCTCCACGACGTCGATCACTGTCACCCATGCGGCCACGTTCGGTCGCACGAGAGCAGGAAAACTAGTCGTCGCAGTCCAGGAGGCAAGGGCTGCGACGCTATCGAACTGTGAAAGCCCTCAGCGAAGTCCATCGAATGTAATCGACGTGCTTGTGGACGGTGTTCGCGCATCGGCCCTTATCGATACTGGAGCCGCTGTATCCGTTATGGACGTAAAACTTTGCCGCTTACTTCGAAAAGTGATGACGCCACTTTCTGGGATGTCCCTCCGTACCGCGAGCTCCCAGAGTATTCATCCCACAGCTGTATGCACTGCTCGCGTCGTCATTCAGGACGTTCTGTACGACGTCGAGTTCATCATAATTGCGGCATGCTCTCACGACGTCATCTTGGGATGGGATTTCCTCTCCCGCCACGACGCCGTAATTCGTTGCGCACCAGCCGAAATCGAACTCTCACCGTTCTCACATTTGACGCCGACAGACAGCCCATCGGCCGTGAGCAAGATCCTTGTCACAGACGATACGAAAGTGCCTCCAAACTCGTCAACGGCTGTGTCGGTCTACTGCGCCGGTCTCTCCGACACCATTGCACTCCTTTCGCCATCTGCCCGCGTCTGCACTAGGAAAGGGTTGCTGGTACCTTTTGCGACCGTGCGAGTCACTCAGGGCAGCACCACTATTTTTGTTACCAACCCATCCCCGTGCATTGTTACGTTGGTTCGAGGGGAATGTCTCGGCAAAGTGGAACCCGTTGAAGACGCACAAGTTCTGGACGCACCCGATGACTCGCACTGTACCAGTTCCCGCACCATCAGTGCTGTTTCCACGTCTGATTCGTCACCTACTGATGTATTTGGTCCCTCCATTGCTGACAACCTTACGTCGGTCCAGCGTTCGCAGCTTCTGTGCTTGTTGGATGAATTTCGTCATTCTTTCGATGTCGGGCAAACATCCCTCGGCCGCACGTCCGCTGTTACGCATCGCATCGACACTGGCGCCCAACCACCACTGCGGCAACGTCCATATCGCGTGTCTCCCACAGAACGCCGGGTAATTAACGAGCAAGTGGACGATATGCTTCGACGCGATGTAATTCGGCCCTCCGACAGCCCATGGGCGTCTCCTGTTGTTCTCGTTGCGAAGAAGGACGGTTCTGTGCGGTTCTGTGTGGACTACCGACGGCTCAACAAGATCACCCGCAAGGATGTTTATCCACTGCCGCGAATCGACGACGCGATTGACAGCCTCCAAGGAGCAGAATTCTTTTCATCTCTCGATTTGCGCTCGGGGTACTGGCAAGTACCCATGGCTGATGACGCTCGACCAAAGACAGCCTTTGTCACGCCCGACGGCTTGTACGAGTTCAACGTCATGCCGTTCGGTCTGTGTAACTGCGCCCGCGACCTTCGAGCGCATGATGGACACCGTTCTGCGTAACTTGAAATGGCACACGTGCCTGTGTTACCTGGACGACGTCGTCGTCTTCGCTCCGGACTTCTCCACGCATCTCCAACGTCTGCGGCATGTTTTGACACGTTTGAGCAACGCCGGCCTCCAACTGAATCTGAAGAAGTGCCGATTTGCGGCACGGCAGCTGACAATCCTCGGCTACGTCGTGTCCAAAGACGGAGTCCTTCCCGATCCGGCCAAGCTTCGGGCCGTGGCCGAATTTCCCAAACCTACGTCCGTCAAAGAACTGCGCAGTTTCGTCGGACTGTGTTCATACTTTCGACGCTTCATACGAAACTTTGCCACCATCATATCGCCGCTGACGAAGCTCCTTGGAAGTAACGGACCCCTAAATTCGTGGTCGTCCGAGTGTGACGACGCGTTCGCAAAGCTCCGTCGTTTGTTGACGTCTCCTCCCATACTACGCCACTACGACCCTACGGCCCCAACGGAGGTACACACGGACGCCAGCGGTGTAGGCCTCGGCGCCGTCCTTGCGCAACGCAAACCAGGGTTCCCCGAATATGTCGTGGCATACGCAAGCCGTACGCTTACCAGAGCCGAGACCAATTACTCAGTCACGGAAAAAGAGTGCCTGGCGATCATATGGGCCCTTACAAAGTTTCGACCTTATTTGTATGGTCGCCCATTTGATGTCGTCACCGACCACCATGCACTATGCTGGCTGTCGTCATTGAAGGATCCCTCAGGCCGTCTCGCCCGCTGGGCACTTCGCCTGCAGGACTACGACATCCGCGTGCTGTACCGCAACGGACGCCAGCATGCTGACGCCGACGCCCTCTCGCGCTCTCCCTTGCCTGACGACAATGCCCCCTGCTCAGTATCTCACATAGCTGTTGCTTCAATCAGCGTTCACACCATCGCTACCGAACAGCGCAAGGATAAATGGATCGCCTCGCTGATCGACTTGCTCACTGATCCGACGGCAACACCATCCACTCGCGCGTTGCGTCGTCAAGCCCACCATTTCGCCGTTCGTGACGACCTCCTGCACCGACGCAATTACAACGCCGACGGCCGCCAGTGGCTACTAGTGATACCCCGCAGTCTGCGTTCTGATATATGCGAGGCCTTCCACTCTGACCCGCAATGCGCGCACTCTGGGGTATCCAAAACTTACCACCGCATTCGACAACGATACTTCTGGCGTGGGATGTACCGCTACGTGCAGAAGTTCGTTCGCTCCTGCCTCGATTGCCAACGCCGAAAACCTGCAACGCACGTGTCGCCAGCAGGTCTACAACCATTACCTTGCCCTAACCGTCCGTTCGGGCGCGTGGGCATCGATTTGTATGGACCACTTCCTCTGACTTCGGCTGGTAACCGCTGGGCCATCGTCGCTGTTGACCATCTAACGCGATACGCCGAAACCGCCGCCCTCCCAGCGGCTACAGCGCGCGATGTTGCCTCCTTCCTACTACACCGATTCATACTGCGTCACGGTCCACCCCAAGAGCTTCTCAGCGATCGAGGCCGTGTCTTCTATCGGAAGTCGTGGAAGCCATTCTGAAAGAGTGCCATGCTGTTCACCGCAAAACTACTGCTTACCACCCGCAGACGAATGGCCTAACCGAACGCTTTAACCGCACGCTCGGCGACATGCTGTCAATGTACGTCGCCGCCGATCACACCAATTGGGATGCCATTCTGCCCTTCGTCACCTACGCCTATAACACCGCCCCTCAGAGCACTACTGGTTTTTCACCGTTCTTCTTACTGTACGGAAGGCACCCGTCGCACACCATCGACACCGATACTTCCATACAAGCCGGATTCATCTGAGTGTGCGCCTATTTCTGACACAGCCAGGCTCGCTGAAGAGTGTCGCGAGCTTGCCAAGACATTTACGACGCAGGAACAAGAGCTGCAGAAAAGCATTCGCGATGGCACCACCACTTCTGAACCCACGTTCCTTCCTGGAGCGCTCGTATGGCTCTCGGTCCCCACCACTGCAAGTGGCCTTTCTTCAAAACTGCTGCCGAAATACGAAGGCCCATACCGGATCGTCGAGCGCACATCCCCGGTCAACTACTTGATCGAACCCACCGAACCAGCTTCGGACATGCGCCGTCGAGGGCGCGACATTGTCAACGTGGAGCGCCTCAAGGCCTACTATGACCCACTCATAGTGACGAGCTGTTAGGTCGCCGGACGGCTCCCTTTTCGTACCCGGGGTAATTGTAGAGAAGCCTTGGGACATGGTAATGGGTTACCCTCTCCAGCGCCTTCTAGTGGGTCGTCCTCTTTGGTTGCTTGAAAAGAACGCCGCTCGCGCAGGGAGTTCGTGCCTTGCCGTGACTGTCGCCATTACTCATTGTCGTTGTGTGCTGTCTATTAAACACCTTAACAATATATATATATATATATATATATATATATATATATATATATATATATATATATATATATATATATATATATATATATATATATTGCAGGGTTTTGCGGCTTTATCTCGCCCTAAACTCTTTAGAGATGAGGCCAAGACCCAAAGAGATACATCTTTACTGGTCCAAGCCGTGGCCGCAACTGCCCACTGCCAGCGGCTGCCGCGTGACACGAGCGCACATGCGATCGTCTTGCCTTCTCTGCGCTCACAGCCGCCGAGCGGCTCCATACTGCCCCCTCCCCTCAAAAAGAAGTGAGCGAAAAGGACGCGAACTTCACAACGGCAGCCGGCGCAAGTGTCATGGCTATCCTAGGCCACGGCGGACTGCGCGTGGCACACAGGACCACCTGCCAGCACTGACCGCCCAAAACTCCTTGTGGGACCTCATGGGCTGTCGGATGTCATAACCGCTGACTTGTGCAGCGGTTGTGCCGCTGACTTGTGCAGGCTCACCGGACGCGCTCAGGTTGACGACCACGTTCATCCGCGAGATCAGGACCGCGAGAGCCCGGTGTAGCACACACCCGCTGAGCTAACAGGCTCAGGGTCGTCACGGGAGACCTCCTGGCGCTGACGTTGTTGCTTGGTGCTGGTGCCGTTGTCGTAGGTGTTTCGCTGTGTCGCTCGCTGTGCCGTGTCTTTCCGTTGTAGCCGCCGGGACCAGTCACGTCGAGGTGGTGGCCACTCCTCCAGGTGGTAGTCGTTAAATGCTGGCGACCTCCGTCTCTTGAGCTCGTTCTGCCCGTCCGTCTTGTCCTCGGCGTCCGACGCTTTGTCGCCGCTATCTGTGTCCTTCGTGTCGGTGTCTTTGTAATTGTCGTTGTCAGTGTTCCTGTCGTTGTCGGAGTCGTCACTTTCACGTTTTGCCTCGCGAGCGTTGGCGTCCTCCTTATCGTCTTCGTTCTCCACGGCGACCGTTCGCTTCCTCGGCTCCGTCACCTCGCCCGACGCGTTTGTCCCACCTGGCCGTTTGTCCCTGTGTTCGTTCTGCTGCTGTTTCGTCTGCTTATTCGTCTTGTCTCTTTTCACGACCGCAGCCTGATATTCCCCTGACTCTTCGACCTTTGCGTCACCAGGCTGGGACTCGCCGACCTGCTCGTCGTAGTGACACGCCGATCTCTACTTCACCGTCCTGGCAGTCACCATCTGCGTCGCGAACGATCACCTCGTCAACGTCCGCGTATTTCTCGTCGCTTACGTTCTCCGCAGCCTCCACATCACCGCGCCGTTCGCCGTGGCCTTTCTTTTTCTTCTTCCTTTTCTTCACGGCTGCCGCATCGTCATCCCGGGACTTTTTGACCTCTGTTTCAAGGTTGTCGCAGTCACCGGCCGTGTCCCCAGAAAGCGCGTCGTCCAACACTGTGTTCGCATCACCGTACCGGGGCTCTGCACCGTCGTTGGTGGACGATGCGTTGCCGGCGCGGCGCATGTCGTCCGGCGGTGCCGGCCCGCCGCACAAGCTCGCACGAGCTTCGACGCCGACCTCGTCAGCGCACGCGCCGTCGGCGCTTTCGTTGTCGACCTTAAGTGTCGCATCGCCATACGAGCGCGCCAGAGCCTCCTTGACGTGCACGGGCAGCGGGACGCCGAAGTAAGCACCGAGGTGCTCCAGGGTGATGATGGCACGCCGCTGCTCGTCGGGGATCATTTTCCCGCAAAGGCAAAGGCACACGAGGGTCTCGACCAGATAATGTAGAAGGACCAGGTCATAGACCACGTAGGCGGCCATGTCCAGGAGCGCCCATAGCTCCGCGAAGGTGATATCGCCGTGCAGGGGGCCGAAATCAGGAGCTGCTGGGATCCGGCGGGCGATGATCGGGGAGAACATGGCGGGGCGGGGTCCTTCCAGTTGGGCGCCAGATGTAGGGTTTTTCGGCTGCATCTAGCCCTGAACCCTAAGAGATGAGGCCAAGACCCAAAGAGATACATCTTTATTGGTCCAAGCCTTGGCCGCAACTGCCCGCTGCCAGTGGCTGCCGCGTGACACGAGCGCACATGTGATCGTTGTTGTCTTCTCTGCGCTCACAGCCGCCGAGCGCCCCCATAATATATATAGTGAAAAACTTCGTACTACTATATAGGAAACAAAACAGATATTTATTTTACCCTGACAGTTTCGGATCCTTTGAAGAAGGCTGGTCCTCCAGCCGAAACTGTCAGGGTAAAATAAATATTTGTTTTGTTTCCTATATTGTATTAAGAAGTTTTCCACTATATATATATATATATATATATATATATATATATATATATATATATATTTTGTAAGGAAGGCAGCGCCACTCGCGCAAGGTCTTGTGCTAGGCAAGCGGAGGAAGACAACGACGAAGCGGAGAATAGAACAGCCGGCCTAGTCAACAGGCGTTGTGTCTATTTCTCTGTGTCTTCCTTGACAATGGCGCAGTCGTCGAAAGCCTTTGGCAAACCACAGCTGTCAGTTTGAGGTAACGCGTCTTCCCGGGGAACGCCGTCACGCTTCCTCGCTGATGGAACCCGCAAGTAGACCGCCGCGGCAAGTATCCATCCCACCACCAACGGACGGCGTCCAGGCCTCCATTGTGGTTCCGGGGATCTACTTGTCCGGCGACGTGCTACTTCGTGGCAGCAATGCGCACGGGCTCCTCTCGCCCTGGGACGGCGTACATGCCTCCTTGCCACCTGCCATTCTGTCGGCGCTTCAGGCACCGTCCGTGGACGGCGTCCAGGCCTCCTCGGCGGCTCGAGCCCCCTTCATCGACGCCGCAGTACCATTCCAAGACAAGACATCGCACGGGTTCCGGTTGCCTCGTAACGCGGTTGACGCTTCCAATGGCAAGGATCCCGTGCCCATGACTGTGACTAGATTTGAGTTTCCAAGGGACGCCGTCCACGCGTCCTTGACCATGCATTGTACCACCATGAGTGCCGGAGTCGCTGCATCCTCCACTCATTCCGGCTTTGTCTCTTCATGCGGATCACCCGACAGCGCCACGGAGCTGCTGCATACCATCGCGCAACTCCGCGTGACGACTAACGCCTTGATAGTGTCGAGCTCCAAACTCGCCCCTGACGCCTTGCCAACATTGCGCGGAATCAATGCCGTGTTGGCTGTGGCCGCCTCACAACAACTTGAGGCCAGCTCGCCCGAGAACCACCGCGAGCTACGGCGTTCTCTCACGCAGCTGTCAGAGCAATTGGGCTACTTGGCGTGGGCACACTCCGGATTTTCGTCCGCCGTCCCGCCATCGCCGGCCCCGTGCGAACTACCGGTATTTCGCGGATTTCAGGACGACGCCGAAAAATGGGTGGCGACCATCAACGCTCTCGGAGCTCGCGAGGCATGGACGGATCAGCGAAAATTGTGGATTGCCATCGACCACCTTCGCGATGCCGCCAAGGTATGGCACGCCTACGAAGGCTTCGGGCTACGATCCTGGCCTGAATGGTGTGCCAGACTGACGAGTCTCTTCCGTCCCCTTTCGTATGCCTTGGACCCTATCTCCGACCCGCTCACGGATGGGAGCTGCGACGAACACCACTTGGACGGTACAGTTGGGCCCTGCAGCCCTTGCGCAGAAAGCATCGCAGAAGGCCACGCGGCAGACATAAGCACCGGCCGCGAGCAGGGGTCACCGCTACACAGCTCCAATTCGACAGTGCCATCACTAGAGAGCACGACCACCGTCAAGCAACAACAGTCGGTGACGCACACTCCAAGACCAGCAGCGAGTGCAAACACCGAGTTACCAGCTCTTCTGGTGCCTGACACATACGACTTTCGTGAAGGTCCGGAAGAGCTCATGGCATCCATCCCTGTGTCCATAGACCCATCGGATCCGCTAACAATACCAGAGCATCTTCACATACTATCGTCTACCCTGAAGAAGCCTGTCATGGCACCCGATGCCCCACCCATACCGCCTCCAGGGCCGTCGGACGCCCGCCACTTGCAAAGTGGCGAGTCCCTAAATGAAGCCGAGGCGTCTGCCAAAGTTATCATCGAAGACCGGTCACAAGAGCCCAATTCTACCTGTGGTTCGGATGGTGACATAAGCTCACCTGACCTGGGCAGCTATGCGGGACGAGACATTAGGGTGGACGTAAATCCTGCCTGGCAACTGAAGCCTGCCTATGAGGTCCCGATGCTTATCTTTCCTCAACATGAAATGTCACGGCCGTCAACCTTACGGTGCAAAAGACCTCCGACAACACGTTCAGGAGTGCGACGGGACGATCGTCGGAGGCACCATCGCCCAGCAGCGACTATTCACCGCTACCCGCTGGTTGCGCCTTCTGCAGGGCACATTGAATCGCAGCGTGGCCGAGACCTGCGGCCGCAACGAGGCAGCCAATGTCGGCCACCTGAGTCATCGGCACTACAGCAAGACACGTCGCGGCACGAGCAAGAGAGACCACCCAGGCACAGCCAGTACCGCCCGCCAGAGGCGTTTTCGCTAAAGATGGCGCTTCAGGGTTCAGGGCCTGTGGTCCTGCGACGACCAACGCGGCACAGCCAGTGTCGCCCGCCTGAAACATCTGCACTTCATCCAACACCGTTCACGAGTACCAAGACCTGCAAAGACCGGCAAGAAACAGCCAATGTCGCCCTCCAGAGACATTTCCGCAGCTCGATTGCCATGCAATGCCGCAGCGTGGCCGAGTGTAAGGAAGGCAGCGCCACTCGCGCAAGGTCTTGTGCTAGGCAAGCGGAGGAAGACAACGACGAAGCGGAGAATAGAACAGCCGGCCTAGTCAACAGGCGTTGTGTCTATTTCTCTGTGTCTTTCCTTGACAATATCTATATATAGGGTCATTCCACGCCAACTGTCCCAGTCGGGGCGCTCGAGAAAAACCGATTTCTCTCAAAGAGTCTGAGAAAATTACACACATATAGACATTGCTTCTACAGTATTTTCCCAAAATAATTTGAGCGGTAAAAATTTTTTGGGCACGTGAGCGCCATTTGAATTCACGAAATGTTGTAAAACCAGGTGCGAAAAAAAAATTCGCTATAAAGCGACCGTTCCAGGCATTCTTTCAACATATGCTTTTTTGCCCTTTTCGAGCATCGTTAATTCATTATAGGGCAGTTCCTTATAGCAGCTTTATATTTTTTACTCCTTAGAGCGTAGGTAAAGTAGAGTAAATTTTTGTGTTTTCGGGAATTTTTTTTACGAAAGACAATTATCGATCAAATGCAGAAATTATTTTTATAAAACTCTCCATAAGACGTACTCTCTCCTAAATTTTTGTTTTGCCCGTGTACGGCGCATATGCTCTAAAATAAACTCCTGAACTTGGCAAAAACGCTACATTGGCCTATGTTGAGACGTCTGTAGCACCCTAAGGTGGTCCAAGAAAAAATAAGCGGGCAAGCGCATACGATTGAGAATCATACCAACTTTGTCCAGAGAAAGTTTAATCAGAGTAGTTTTTGTCTTAGTCGAGAAAAAATTTTTTGAAGTTTAGTCTCACCGTTGCATAGTTTTGCTGAGGGGGCAATACAAACCAACTGAATTTGCTGCATAAAAAAGAGCTAGTGTATTCGTATGACATCGTTTTAAATTCCTTTTGTTAGTACTTTATATTGTTTACTGCATATAAAGGTGATAATAAACAGAGGTAAAAATATAAAAATGCCATTGGCTTAGGCGCCACAATTTCCCCTTAATGAATCGCGTTGCTTATTGCATTTTTACGCACACCGGAGGTGACGGCAGCGGCGTACAACTATGCCACAAATATCGTGTGTTCTTGTGATCTCATAACAGCTTTAAAATTGCATTTACCGGACTGACAAATCCTACTTTAACCAAAAATCTGCTGCCTGTAACCACACAAATTATGATGTCAAAAATAGATTCGTATATTCCGTCTCCATTGTCACGGACGACGTACGGAAGGTGTGAATACACGCGCGTCGTCACATCGTGCGTCGTTCCTTGCGGAGTACATAGATGAACTTAGTGTGGATCCGCTATAGACATCCACGCTTACGCCTCCTATCTACGGCTTACATGAACGTCGAGACTTAACTTATTGGGACGTCCGTTGATTCAGAGAGCCCCATGCAATAAGTAACGCAATTCATTATTTGGGAAATTGTGGTACCTAAGCCAATGGCATTTTTATATTTTTACCTCTGTTTATTATCACATTTATTTGCAGTAAACAATATAAAGTACTAACAAAAGGAACTTAAAACGATGTCATACGGATACACTAACTCTTTTTTTTATGCAGCAAATTCAGTTGGTTTGTATTGCCCCCTCAGCAAAACAATGCAATGGTGGGACCAAACTTCAAAAAATTTTTTCTCGACTAAGACAAAAACTACTCTGATTAAACTTTCTCTGGACAAAGTTGGTATGATTCTGAATCGTATGCGCTTTCCCGCTTATTTTTTCTTGGACCACCTTAGGGTGCTACAGACGTCTCAACATAGGCCAATGTAGCGTTTTTGCCAAGTTCAGGATTTTATTTTAGAGCCTATGCGCCGTACACGGGCAAAACAAAAATTTAGGAGAGAGTACGTCTTATGGAGAGTTTTATAAAAATAATTTCTGCATTTGATCGATAATTATCTTTCGTAAAAAAATTCTCGAAAACACAAAAATTTACTCAATTTTACCGACGCTCTAAGGAGTAAAAAATATAAAGCTGCTATAAGGAACTGCCCTATAATGAATTAACGATGCTCGAAAAAGACAAAAAAAAACAAGTGTTGAAAGAATGCCTGGAACGGTCGCTTTATAGCGAATTTTTTTTCGTACCTGGTTTTACAACATTTCGTGAAGTTCAAATGGCGCTCACGTGCCCAAAAAATTTTTGCCGCTCAAATTATTTTGGGAAAATACTGTAGAACTAATGTCTATACGTGTGTAATTTTCTCAGACTTTTTGAGAGAAATTGATTTTTCTCGAGCGCCCCGACTGGGACAGTTGGCGTGGAATGACCCTATATATATATATATATATATATATATATATATATATATATATATATATATATATATATATATATATATATATATATATATATATATATATATATATATATATATATATATATATATACAGATGCAAAATTGAAAAACCCTGGGGGATGTTGAACAGCCCCCACCCTCGATCCGCCCCCCTCCCCCTGGTTACGCCGGTCGTGTGCGTGTCGTTCGTTCTTGTCGTTAACACAAATGTCTTATTTACGCATTTGAGAACACTTCTTGTGTATCCACGGCTTCTTTGACTCTAACCCTCCTGGGATCAATGATACTATAAAAACACACCGGAAACTTGTAAATTTTGTCTTGTATTTATAGATCGCACTTTTAACGAACGCAGTAACTCACAAAAGAAACTAAAATAATAGCAAAGACTGTATGGCCTTTCCGCCTTCGTTTCTTCAATGACAAGGACAACGTATTTCGTGGAATACTGCAAAGCGCAATGTCGAAGCAGGACAACGGTCACGCTGAACACAGGACAACAGCTCTTTTTCAAGACATCAATAGCAGAATTTAGAGCAGTATTGATGTTACTGTTACTGTTCACTATACACAGTACGCTTGCTTTCTTTTCGAATATAAACGAACTTTAACAGAAAAGAAGTTTGGTGAACTACATTTTGTCGATTAGCTTTCGCCCTTCAACATATCAGTATTTTCTCCTGATTTTATTAGGACGACGTGCAGTGTACTTTTAAATAGTGTTAAATGGGCATTTTGAAACGGGTAGTAACTTGCTTACATGCGTCATTTACAATATATCAGTTAAGGCTAACAATGTGCATCAATAATATATAAGCTGCAGCTGAATAACACTAAGGGCGGGGCCATGGGCGTAGCCAGAAATTTTTATCGCGAGGGGAGGGGGTACAACCATACTTTATGTATGTTGATGCTTGCGTTTGTATGTGTGCATGTATATATAAGCAAGCAAATTTGAAAATTTTCAAGGGGGCTAGAGCCCCCCCCCCTTTGGCTACGCCCCTGGGCAGGGCATTGATGGTGATAGTGGTTCGTTGCACAACACGAAGAGGTAATCACTAGTACCGTGAACACTTGCTGTCAAAAGGTCCCGGTTTTCCACGTGCTTTTGTTTTGCACACGCACGGACGTACACATTTAGCCAGCCATAAGGACAGCAGCTGTTAGTTTTAGCAGTAATTGAAACACACCAATCTTGTACAAATGCTGTATATTTTTAAACAGCAAAAGCGCTGTAGTAGTATTAAGAACCGATCAGACGCGGTTGACGAATTGCGGCCGCCCGCAATTCGTCAACCGCATGGTGAACAAGGCATGGCCTCCGAGATTGCGTGCCGGTGCAGTATCGGAGGCCATGAACACGGAAGTGCAGTAGACGGACGGGGTAAAGCCAGAACGGGAGAGAGAGCGCTGCCGCAACTCAGTTCAAAGATTAAAATAACCCGCCGAGCGAGAGCCAATCAGTTCAAACCGGAGAACGCGCACGCGCAGTGGCGCTCAGGCTGGTTCAGACTCGTTGAAAAGCTCTCTCTGCTCGCTGCGAACAAAGTGTTCGTTTCACGCATGTATTTTTTAGCGTGTTTATCAATATTACGTGCGGTTATCATTGTTGAATGGACACGTACTACTTACATCGCGTGTCTGGACGTTCGGGTGCAAAATAACACAGGCAACAGTGCAGTGCGTCTCCGTAATCAGTGTCTTGGTCAGTGATGTCATTCTGGTAGTCTGCTTGTTGCGCTCATCGGTGCTTCGGTTGTGAGGAACATTTGTTAGTTGGCTTCGTAGTTTGACAAAATAAGTAGTGAGGTGCACGGAAAATATGTGGTAAGGTGCACCTCCGTAATCATTGTCTTGGTCAGTGATGTTGTTCTGGTAGTCTGCTTGTTGCGCTAATCGGTGCTTCGGTTGTGGGGAACATTTGTTTGTTGGATTCGTAGTTTGAGAAAATATGTAGTAAGGTGCACGGAAATATGTGGTAAGGTGCATCTCCGTAATCATTGTCTTGGTCAGTGATGTCATTCTGGTAGTCTGCTTCTTGCGCTCATCGGTGCTTCGGTTTTGTCTTCGCCGTTGAATTCGGTTGAATTTCATTACGCCGCAATAATTACTAGAGACCGCTTCTTCTACATCTGAAAGCTGCGATGGGTTCTTCGCATGAAGAACTTCTATTCTCCTATTCGACATAACCGCCTAACTCCACTAAATGAAGAAGCTAATTACTTTAAAGGGCCTTTAAAGGGCCGTTAGGTCTAACGCCTAGAAGAGACCTAACGAATTTTAGTTAGACATTGCAAGTTGTTGCGAGCCCAATATAGGGCATTTTGCCACAAGAATTTTTCTAATCGGTCGGTTAGAAGCTGAGAAAAACAATAATTTGTAGCGGCGCGAAACCATGATGCGAGGAGGCGAGCTGCAAACCCTTGCCGCTCGCCCCGTGTAGCCTTCGCAAGCCAAATCCCTTCCCTGCCCTCTTCGGCACGCGAGCAGAAGGATCACATAACGCATACGCATGAACACGTCATGCGCACAAAATGTCACCAGCGCATGACGTGCCCGAACCAGCCCGAGCCCCCGAGACGCGAGCGGTGTTGTGGCGGCGTTCTTTACGCTTCATCTCTGCAAGTTATGCCGAATGCGCCCTCGCCGATCACTTGGCTTTTAACCTATTACTGAGCACGAAAGCTGCAACATTTGTACGGACGCGAGACTAGCGGTGTGCCGCATAACATCTAGTTACACGCGGGAGGATAAATGAGCCTAATGAGCGCTGGAACGCGGTAGAAAATTAGTTTCTTTGCAAAGGGTGGCGTCTGCACGATGCGCAAAGCGCGAGAACACGAACGCGTGCGAAACGGAGGTAGATTAATCTCGAATCTCGCTGCGATTCGCAGTAAAAATTAAAAAAAGAAAACGCACACATTTCGTTTGTGTGTTTTATCATTGCTCTCAAGTTTTATTCATCCATTCAAGCAACAAATTACACAAACTACACGTCGTGTCAAATAATTATCGCAGTGTCACGTGCTACTGTTGGCGACGTCAGAGCACAGGCCAAACGATAGGTGCAAGCACTGTGGGGCGAGAGGGACCCTCGACCACATAATGTGGGAGTGTGGTAGCTCCCCAGGGGCTAAATCAAATATCAATTGTAGAGAGGCCTGGGAAGCCCTGCTGCGGAGCGAGGAACCCGCTTCACAGCAACAAGCCATCCGCCTGGCGGAAGAAGCCGCGAGGAGTCAAGACCTCTTCGCCTGCTTCTAATCGCGGAGGTGCCGGCCCCCGTTGCCTAGGCCTGTGTGCCGAGGACGGGGAGTAGGGGGCCTCCTTTTCTGGCGGAACAATAAAGTTGTTATCACCATCATCATCATCTACGTAGAGGAGCGACGTCAGAGCACTACCATCTACGTAGGGCCATTCTCTCATGTACGTCATCCCCTCATTCTCTGGGCGCGCGGACGCGAGAAGAAGGGAAAGCAGCGTTCAGCTGAAATTTGACCCATTTACGCGGCGCGTAGCGTTGCAAATTTTGGCAGACGTAATCGTGAACGCCGAGTGCATGCATTGCGCTCGTCAGCTCAAAATTGTCAAACCTGGTGAGGGGCCCTTTAAACATTCTTAATGCCCCGCATGATGAGAAAGATTTGTTAGTTGGCTTCGTAGTTTGAGAAAATATGTGGTAAGGTGCACGGAAACTGCGTTTACCATTTCAAAATTCGTCGTTTCCGTTCTAATAATTCAGTATATTTTTTTTTCATCCAGCAAGAGGCCGTGTTTTACCCCATACACTTGCAGTGCAGCCGTTTGTATGGGTAGAAAATATGACCTCCCGTGCAAGAGCACCAGCTCACTTATTACATATTGAATCAAGGGCCTCGAAAACGTCTAGAATATACACTGCACAAACACAAGCCGCTCGTATTCCCGTGAACGTCGCAGATCTGTTTCATCAGCCGCTTCCTTTTTCGCAGGTGGTTCAGGCACCCCTAGACGGCGCAAAGCCACCTGGACGAATTCTTGTACATTGCACTACCGTTCCGAGTATGCAGCGAGCAAGCAGCTGAGACCGCTACTTTGTAACAGCTCTGAAAGCACTGACACAAGCGAACACGCGACGCAAGCACGGCCATTACCTCCCGCCATCAGCAGCCCCCGCCGTCGTCGTAAAGCCCCTCTATCTAGAAAGTAGCGACACTCTCCTCCGCGCGCGCGTTTTCCTCCTCAATTCTCTTCGGATTTCTCCCCTCCCCTGGCCGGCGCGCTGCGCACGGCACGCTGAACCCTCCACTGGCTCGCCGCAGCCGCATTAAAATGACTGCGCGCGCTTGTTTAATCGGCCCCTTGAAGCGTCAAATGAGAACCCGTTTCTTAAGCAATAGTCATGACGAAAGTGGCCTTCCGATAGAACAAAGTGACAAATATATTTTTGAAGACGCTTCGTTATATACAAATAAGCGCTTCGAAAAAAATGAGTATATCAACTGGCGGCTGAGCGGATTACCTTCCCGTCGCCGCCTCGGCTGTCCTTAACACGGTGTATTATTGCATATAATGTAACCAGCATAAAGTATAGGCGAGAATTTTTTTCATATTTGTGGTCTTGATGAGCTAAAAGAAAGCACCCAAGAATGAATGTGGTGGTTTACTTAAATTGGGCCAAATGAGTGAGCCCGAAGCCTTTTTGTGTCAATACGGCTGTCAGACACGCACGCACGCACACGATGCATGCACGCAGGCACACACACACGCTTATACACACGTGATAAAGACACGCACATACGTACACACACGGACATGCATACACACGCGATAGAGACACGCACACACATAGATACACACGATCATACGCACGGGATACAGGCACGCACGCTCATACACACGCAATATAGATACGCACATACATACACACGCGCGTACACATGTGTTACAGACACATGTGCGTGGACATGCGAACAGACACGCACGCACTTGCATACACATGCGCATACATACGCGATACAGAACGCACACTCATACATACATACACACGCGATACAGACACGCACGCACATACATACATACACACGCGATACAGACACGCACGCTCATACATACATACACACGCGATACAGACACGCACGCTCATACATACATACACACGCGATACAGACACGCACGCACATACATACATACACACGCGATACAGACACGCACGCACATATACACACGCGATACAGACACGCACGCTCATATACACACGCGATACAGACACGCACGCTCATACTGTACATACACACGCGATACAGACACGCACGCTCATACATACATGCACACGCGATACAGACACGCACGCACATACATACACACGCAATTCAGACACGCACGTACATACATACACACGCTATGCAGACACACACGCACATACATACACACGCGATGCAGACACGCACGCGCATAAGTACACACGCGATACTGACACGCAGGCACATATATACACACGCGATACAGACACACACGCACATACACAACGATAAAGAAACGCACGTGCATGGACAAGTGATACAGAGTATAAAGACACGCACGCGCAGGCGCACGCATACACATACGTGCGTACACGCACAAACACCGTGAATACACAAGCGCACGCACATGCACTCACACGTTAACACGTGCGCACACGCACATACAAACGCAGGCGCACATATGCGCACATACAAACACGCATACACCTGCACACACCCGTACACACACGCCTGGAGGGTTGACGCCTGGAGGGATCATGGCGGGCGTGAGCAGCTGAAAGCGCGCGAAGTTTGCTTGCGCTCGCTTCTCGTGACGTCAGGGTCACCTGACTGGGAGCTATCGCGCGTCGCAGCCATTCAGCGTTGCGGATGCGCCGGCTCCGCGAAAGAGAGGGTGAGAAAAGAGGAGGTTGACGGCGCGGCGAGGATGAGCCGGCGTGGATAAAGGAGCGCCGCTACTTTCCAACATTAAGGGGCTTTACGTCGTCGCACCCCTAGGTGGCACCTGGTGTCGAAAGTAGCGGCGCGGCTAATACTCGGGCTACGAGGCTAAGAAAAATCCTGTCTATACTTACCGCAGTCAAATAAAACCTGCAAAAGACGCCACCTATGCATTACTTGGTTCAATTTCTGTTCATTTGGTATAGTTGTGCTGAGAAAAAAAAAATGGGCCCATCGATCCATTTAACTTATTTTGTTCATGACAAAAATTATTTAGTTATGCATACTTGCAGCATATATGGCATGTTGATGGGTACAAGGCATCCAATAGCGCTTACTAATTCGCTGCGAAATACGGTCGGGGTGGAAACGAAATTCCGCATGTCCATGTCATCCTATAATAAAGGCGAAAGCAACATTCATAATCAACGGACAAGTTTTACAGGAACCCCGCCGCTCCGTTCGTCTTGACGCTGTTGCCGAGTATTTCAATTCAAACGAAAGCTTTTCCGAGCTGAAACCAGCAAGCGCATGATATTCCGCAATTTTTGCGTTCGTGAAATACAATATTGGAAGTAAATTGCAAATCAGAGTGTCGAGTTACAAAAACATTGTCTTTATTTTTTGCAAAGAGAGTAGCAGGTGTCACGTGACTGTTGCTAGTTAAAAGAAAACACGAACAACCGGGAACTGACTGTGGCCAGCCATCCATCAGCCACTAATTTTCAACATATAAGCGATGAGGTGCTTCGCAACAGTTGTCGATGGCACCATCGTAGTGGCACAGAGCTGCAAAAAGAGACACGAAATCATTTCTGCTCAAATACCTGCTCTGCGGAAGAAGACGAGTGGTTTGAGGGCATATACTCGTGCTTAATGTGCTAACGGAAATAGGTACTCATATGTGTAGTCATTTTAGATGTACTAAATCTATTTCGCGCAGGTATATCGTGGTACAGAGCAAGACACAAATCTAATGGTGCGGATTCCTGTCAATAACCTTACTAAGGCTGAATGTTAACGGCTATAGGCCGTCCAGGCAGTGCGCAGAAATTAGTTTCAAGTCGAAGCGAGGCACTACGCACAAATATGTCCAGCAGAAGCACTTCGTCACCCATTAGCAACAGTCACGTAGCTAAAGCTAAAGAGGCTATTGCAACGTTTGTGCTATCAAACGTTGAAGTGACAAGAATCATCCTTTGTCCAGCAACATAAAAGCGCATGACTTTCATTATTTACGGAAACAGGTCCCGAGACACACATTCTGTTTAACCTCGATTTGACATCTTTGCCATACTTAGCGGTGCTCTTGAGTTGCACAGGAATACTACGGCTTCAGCAATCTCCAAGTAACCTTCTTTAGTTTAAAATAATATCACTTTTTGTACCAAATTGCGTACATCATCAATGCATCCGCTTATTTGCCGTAGTCGAGTGCACCTAAATTCCATCGGTGACCATTGTCCCTATACTATTCCCACGCCTAGAACATGTCTTGTGCTGCTCATGAATTGGCAAGATCAAAGTGGCACTTTTATTTTCCTGCAGAATACCTCACACGATTGCTTGCTTTCTATCCGATATTACAACGCATTAAGACTAGGACGCGGAACAGGAGAAAGAGTTATTTTCTTGTGCTTGGGGTTACAAAATGGAGTTCAGCATGTCTGTCTTCTCTGCAGATGTTCACATTACGACGTTTTCTGTATTTTTTTCATGGCTCGCTTCAATAGCGTTGGCGCAATGTTTTTATAGTGGCAATGGTTACATCACATTTTTGCACTGGCCTTTCTTTGAATACTTTGCACATTATAAAATACGCCACTATTTTGTTCATACGACCCCACCCTTCCCTGCCATTATATTCATAATCGCTGGCTGGTTGTCTTGCGCGCTTTACAAAACGAACCACCAGGTATGTACCACTAGGTTTGTACCGCCATAGACTTTTTGAACTGGTGGATATGTCCGACTGCTGGTATCCAGCTGTGCAAGTGCATGTAATAGACAAGCGGCATAACGATAAGTAAGTGATGAAGTCAGAACCGCAAATGTGTAAGAGTCGCTCATAGAGAGTTGACGAAGTCAGCAGCAGAAGCAAGAAACCTTGTTGGGCAAAAGAAGTAATGGAAGCGAAACACCGTGCGGTAGAGAGGGGTGACAAAGTTGATAATGAAACATATTAAATTTGAGCTACGGAGAATTGGCAAGCTAACGCATGCGACTCCGCAAGGTGAAGCTAAGTAATCAATGGCTTGCAGCGCATTGTGCGAGAAGCGTAGCCGACGTGGAAGTATGAAAGGAGGAGACATTTCAAATGTGATAGCCCGCTTCACATGTCACTCGTTTATACACGCATACCATGCGCGGGTGTTTTCTATGCCATATATGAATATCTACCGAAATGTTCGCATATATGAAATGCACGTCCCAGTACTTACCAGAATTTTCTCAACAATTCGTTTTTGCTCCATCGGTAGGTCAAAGGGACCCTAGCAAAAGAAAAGTTTCAGAACTACCTTGTTGTCAGTGTTTCTAAAACTATGCTTGCTTGGCAGATAAGAGAATCGTACCTCTTTATACGACAACCTATGTTGCACTATATATTATTTTGTAATTCATATTGCTAAAACGTGCGCAGTGATCGATAACCAGTGCTGGTGCAACCCTCCCTCATACAATACGCTCAAAATGGGGGCATCTCGGGCATTAGGAATGCTAATATCAAGAAGAACAAATTGGTAGGTCAAAGGGACTCTGGCAAAAGAAAAGTTTTATAACTTCCTTGTTGTCAGTGTTTCGAAAACTACATTTGCTTGGCAGATAAGAGAATCGTAACTCTTTAAACGACAACCTATGTTGCACTATATATTATTTTGTAGTTCATATTGCCAAAACGTGCGCGGTGATCAATAACCAGTGCTGGTGCAACCCTCCCTCATACAATACGCTCAAAATGGGGGCATCTCGGGCATTAGGAATGCTAATATCAAGAACAACAAGAAGGAAAAAAGGAACATTGAACCACCATGCACTGAGGCCAACATACGTTAACGGTCGAAGCCATTTGGAGAACTACCAGTCGGAAAGCATTCAATAAATTGTATAGAATAAAATTCTCGAACAGGTGGTACTCCTGAAGACAACGTTCCAAGTAGTGTTGTACTTCTTCACGGCAGCAACTGATACACGTTGGCTGTTGCGACACCCCTGCTGAAAGATCTCTTCGAGCCTCCGTCTTCCCATGAACTGCTGCTTGATTTCCAGTATAAGTTCTGGTAATAAAATGTCACGTGCCTTCAACGTGGCTTGAATGCTAGAAATTCTATTAAGCGAACGATACGGCAATAGTCATCGCTATAACAACTATCGGGATCTTTGCCGTGCAAAAAATCCGGCAGATCCCACGCCATGTGGGAATCGATGTAATGCGAAGCAGCCAGCAAAGAGCTGCATACATCGCCTTTTTGTCTTTGAGGTAAATGAAATCATTCACGTCATGACATCATATCCAGGGGCGTAGCCAGAAATTTTTTGCGGGGGGGGGGGGGTTCAACCATACTTTATGTATGTTCGTGTGTGCGTCTGTATGTGTGCGTGCCTATATACGCAAGCAAAACTGAAAAATTTCGGGGGGGTTTGGACCCCCAACACCCCCCCCCCTGGCTACGCCCCTGATCATATCGCATGTTTGCCATGCACGCATGCATGCACGATCTGGTCTATACCATGCCAATGAAACGTGTATTCTGGTATATACAATGCATGACCTGTCATTTATGTTCATCACACACTCGTGTCCTGCCATACAAATTTTGGTATATATCCTGTTAACAAAACGGCCGGAAGCGCACCATGACAGTGTCATGTAAATCATACCGTACATGACATGCATAACCTAATTTGCATGTTAGTCCCTGTCATTTATCGCGCAGTCACTTCGCGCAGTACCAATTTTGGTGTATATCAAACGAGCGAAACGGCTGCGAATGCACCATGAGCGGGGCATGTAAATCATGACATATATGACATGCATATCATGGTTTTCATGTTCGTCATACAGGCGCGTCGCGAAATACCAATTTTGGTGTATATCAATCTAGCTAAACGGCCGCGAGCCCACCCTGAGCATGGCATGTAACTCATGTCGTACATGACTTGCATGTCATGATTTTCATGTTACCTCCTCTCATTTACGTTCCTCACACAGTTGTGTCACGCAATACCAGTTTTGGCGTATATCAAACGAGCGAAACTGCCGCAAAAGCACCATGAGCGTGGCATGTAAATTATGTCGTACATGACTTGCATGATATGATTTTCATGTTACCACTTCTCATTTACGTTCGTCATACAGTCGCGTTGCGCAATATCAGTTTTGGTGCATATCAATCAAGCGAAACGGCCACGAGTGCGCCATGAGCAAGACATACAAATCATGTCGTACATGTCATGCATGTCATTAATTTTAATGTTACGACATCTCATTTACGTTCGTCATACAGTCGAGTCGCGCAATATCAGTTTTGGTGTATATCAGTCTAGCGAAACGGCCACGAGTGCACCATTAGCATGGCATTGAAATCATGTCGTACATGCCATGCATGTCAGTACTGTCGTGATTCCACCTCTCATTTACGTTCGTCATACAGTCGTGTCGCGCAATACCAATTTCGGTGTGAAGTGAAGTAGTGAAGTTTGTGAAGTTTTGAAGTTTATTCAAAATATATACATGTTTGATATACATTCGTTTTGCGTTGCAATTGAACAATCAGAGGTCACAAATTAAGAACTGTCAGGGGGACCTCCTAACAAAAATTTAACAGAGGATTAGTTCAACAATCAGCAAACAGTGGCAAAATTGCAGAAAAATATAGAAAAAAGAGTGCGAGCAAAAAAAAGTATGGCAACATAAGTAATAATGACAATTTGATTCAAACAAACAAATGAAAAAAACAATAAAGTCACAAATCGTTTAACAATTCAATTTTAAGACGTTTACAAAATGCCTGCATTGTGCATGATTTCAAATCAAAAGGTAGCTTGTTCCACAGTGTTACACATGAAAATCTTGTCGTCATTCGACCATAGTTTGTACGTACTTTAGGTAAAAGTAGATTACGGTTAGTTGAAAACCTTGTGTTGTTGGTATTAACAAGAGTGAAATCAGAAAAACTAGAAATGTATAATTCATGATTTAAAATACGAAACATGATTATTAGGATTTGTGGCTAACAAGTTTACGCAAAGGCAAAATGCTTAGGCTGCGAAAAATGGGGGCTGATGGTGATGAAAATGGGTTGAAAGTGATAAGTCTTAAAGCTTGCTTTTGTAATCGTTCAAGATGACCTATATGCGACCAATACGTGTTTCCCCATGATGATAGGCAGTACGACAGATGGCTGCGAATAAATGCGTAATATAAGGAAAGAAGGATTTCGGTTGAAAAGTAAGGCCGTGTTTTCATAATCACATGAATACCGAAAGACACTTTTTGGTTAAGGACTGAGCATGCTCACTGAATTTCATATGTTTATCTAATATTACTCCAAGAAATTTTGTGGAAGCAGATGTATGAATGAAGTGTCCATCAAGTGTCACCGCTAATGAAGAGATGTTCGGCAATAACTGTGGGGAATGAAAGACCATGAAATTAGTCTTCGATGGATTGATACGTAATGCATTCGATTCACACCATGAATGAACGTTATTTAGGTCGATGTTTAGTGAATGTTGTAGTATGAGTGGGTCCTTATGTGCGGTAAAAATTGTAGTGTCATCAGCGTAGAGAAGAGCATTAGTGTGTTTCAAACGAAGCGGTAAATCATTTATAAATAACAAAAACAGGAGGGGTCCCAGGATCGATCCCTGTGGAACGCCAACTTTAGTGATTTTTGGAGATGAGAATGAATAATTTATTTGAACAACTTGCGCTCGGATAGCTATTAATCAGCTGTAAGGGTGGTCCAGATATGCCGTAACAGTCAAGTTTATGAAAGAGAATGTTGTGATTATTTGTATCAAAGGCTTTAGAACACGGCTCCAAAAAGTAGGCCTTCATCAACTGCCAATTTAACTTTATCAGTGAAAGTAATTAGTGCAGCTTCAGTCGAAAAACCTGGACGGAAGCCAAATCGGTCATCAGACAATATGTTAAATTTGGATAAGTATTTCATTAGGCGGTTGTAGATTAGTTTTTCAATTACTTTACTAAAGAAAGGTAATATGCAAATTGGGCGATAGTTGTTAGAGCATTCACGATCACCTTTCAAGCAAGCGAAACGGCTGCGAATACACCATGAGCGTGGCATGTAAATCATGACATACATGCATGTCATGGTTTTCATGTTACCACATGTTATTCATGTTCTTCATACAGTCACATCGCACAACACCAATTTTCGTGTATATCAATTTAGCGAAACTGCCACGAGTGCGCCATGAGCGTGCCATGTAAACCATGTCGTACATGACATGCACGTCATGATTTTCACGTTACCACGTGTCAGTTATGTTCGCTATACAGAAATGTCTCGTCATACCAGTTTTCGTATATATCCATTCATTTAAACGGCCGCGACCGTCCCGAGACCATAACATGTAAATCATGCTTCACATGTCATGCGTGTCATGAACTGCACGTTAGGACCTGTCATTATGTTTGTCATGAACTCTTGTCACGCCATATCAGTTTCGGTATATATGAAATAAACGGAATGATCGCTAGAGCCCCAAGGCTGTGGAATATAAATCATGCTGTTCATGACATGCATGTGATCTTCATGTTATGACCTACCCTTTATGTTCGTAATAAGGTCATGTTATGCCACACCAATTTTGCAATACATCCGGCCATAAGAGCACAAAGTCAGAGCACTATGAGAGCACTATACATTAGAGCAGTATACAACCGGCCAGGAGATCACAAAGCAGTAGGCGGCTAGATAGATAAATAGATACACACGCTCAAAGTCGCAGATGTTCGCTGAGAAATGCTTCGCATTTAATAATTAGACGGGCTAACAATATCATTGTAGCTGATTCCTCTTTGTATTTTCTGTTCCTTGTCTGCTTCGTGTCCTCTTTCCGGTGATTGGATCACTTTCAGTACAAACACGTAAAGCGGCGAAGCAACTTTTTTACTCAGAGATGGCATTTTCTGTTATTCTTTGAAAAATGTGCCATGTGCATTGCTTCAGTGTATTGCAATTAGTGCATTCGGTGTCTGTGTGCTTCGGTTTACCGATGAATTCGCCCTCGCGCTGATAATTGCTGGTTTCTAGATTAGCCAGTTTTTTCAAGCGAGCGCCCCGGAAAGGCGCTTGTCCCTCGATCGATCGCCGGACCGGGACGAAGTTTTTGTCAAATAAGAAGCTTCTGTTATATAAATTCGTATGAATGTATTTGTGGCTTTGTGCTACAAACGGGTGAATGCCAATTTTCGCCTGCTTCAGTGTATCTTCATTTTTCTTTTATTTGAAGTTTGTAAGGAGGGTAATTGTCTGTAGAGAGAAAAAAAACAATAAATATGCCGTGCGAAGTTGCGCAGTGCGAGAAAAAAATCTGTGTATAGATTGATCGCTTTTACTTAGTTTTCTACATTTCAGTGCCGAAGGTGTCCTTCCTGACGCGTTCCCTTCATCGCACATCTCGGGAGATCTATCCGATTGTTTATCGCTGCGGAAAGCGAGGACTGGCTCTTTGGTAGAATCGCTTGCGATCGGCGTGTCTTAAAGTAACCTCTAACACACAAAACACCAATTAACACACACAAATTTACTACGTTCAGACATATTGGCATTCATTAAGCGGAAATACAGCAATTTCCTACGAAGATGAGCGTCTCCAACAAGTAAACAAACTCGCATTCCTGGGTTCTGGTTTCAGGAGCACTTATCATGGGCGCCGCACGTAAAAATTTTGTAGGCTGCTTTAGCTAGTTCTATACGATGGTCCAGCAGCATCGCTTTGCTTCCCCCTCCATCGCTATCTAAATCACTGTAGTACGCCCTATTGATAATTTATCCACCATGTGGAATGGTGGATTCCACCATCCATCATTATGGTGGATTATGGTGCTGAAAGATGGTGGCACATGGTGTATGCTGGATTCTGACGTATGATGGATGCTTGAGAATAACGGAGCGTAAAACGGCTCTACAGCGTCAGGATCATCGTGCCTATCTGGCACAAAATAATTCTATGGAAGGCGATGTAGAAAGCATTAGTACAAAAAAAAGCCTCAATGCAAAAAAAAAAAATACTTCTGCCACCGGGAGTCGAACGTGCGAGCTGCGGATCCCGAGCCGAGTACTCTACCACTACGTCACGGAGACTTTTTTTCTTTATTTCCGGGCATTAGAAAACACTTTCCCACAGCAGCGCTTTTAGCGTGCGGTTGAGATTACAAAACTTTCCTTTTGACCAGAGCATCGATCAACACCAACACTTCTTCGTCATATTCCAATTTCCGAAACACTTCGCGTAGTCTGCTCACCAACTCTGTAAAGAAAGAGTTCGCCGGTCTCGAATTTATGTCACAGTGCCTTACAGCCATGCGGTTCCTCCAAATACTGTGAAGACCGAGTAAAAAAAAAACATGTCATAGGGCACAGTGCCTTGAGTTGTAGCTAAATAACGAATACCGTGTGGCGTGAGCGGTAATTCTTTATTAAGGATTCTTTGCAAAATATCCCAAAAGAATATCGCACTCCAACAGTCTACAAGTGCGTTTTCTATAGATTCAAGTTTTCGACAAATTACCGCATTTACTCGAATCTAGGCCGGCCCCGATTCTAAGCCGACCCCTCAAATTCGCAAGACCAGAAAAGTAAAAAAACCTATTCATTGTACTCGAATCTAAGCCGACCCCCCCACTTTCGCACATAGTTTTTTCGAAAAAAACATCGGCTTAGATTCGAGTAAATACGGTAAACATTATGTACCCCATGGTAAATACTCCCCTTTTTCTTCTAGCCAAGTTAGAACGAGCAAGGCATTAGTATGCAGTTAAAAAAATGTTTTCACTCCTCCTGGCACCATCATTCGTTTCACACGTTTCAGGACATCTTTGCCCTGGCCTTCGCTGTACAATATTCGGTACAAAGGTTCTACGCCACGCTGACGCTTGCTTTGTGTCCTGCAAAATGTCTAGTCAACATATTAAGACACCGTTTCGCTTCAGCGTTTTATGTATCATACTGGAGACAGACGCGAGCTTCACATCCTATTAAAATTTACATATTTATTAAACGGAAACAAACTGCTGCCGGTAATTAATGGCACGGCCATCGATAATGGCAACAGCGCTAACTTTCTTTTAGAATTCACAACGTAACTCCAAAAAAAATGTCAAGTGGACCGAGGAGTGGGAATAGTTAACCGGATGTTACTGCGAAGTCTACTAGCTGTTTGTCGCTTTTTCTAAAGGGCGGACATATGCAGAGGCTTTATGTTGACTCTAGTCTCATTCGATAAATGCGCGCGAACAATTGATTGAGTATTGTGAAGTTTTTATCGCAGCAACGTACAGCGCAGCCGTGTCAACGTACTGATCTGACGCTGCATCATTAGCTACAACTGCATAACAGCTGGGCCAAAAAGAAGTGCAGTGCGCGGGAAAAATATGCCATCATATTGGTTCAGTAAGGCGTACGAATTGACAAGTCTGTGTTCTCGCATGCGTGTCAGAGAAGCGCCGGGGAGTACGACCGCCGGCGGTTGGTGACCGGAGGCGTTTGCTGGAAGCGCGTCGCATCTATGCTCATCGCTTCTTGGGCGGACATCGTACACAAGAAAAACTGCTTCATTTAGGTTAGCCGATGCCACATCTGTGCTGTAAAGTCGTTTGTACTAATCGGAATCGTGTATTCTGAAACCGACAATCGCAGATAGCACGTAGGTGGCATCATGGTGGTAGAATATGACGGTGGTAGTCAAACTTGGTGGGGCATATCTCGAAGCAGGCCGAAGGTAAAAGTTTGTGCATTTTAGCTTCACATGCATTTTCACTGTTACCTTAAAGTGTCGATGAGGTAATGAGTGTACAAGAATTGCCAAATTTGCGATTCTGGCGTGGCGTTATCAATCGGCGGCTGTCTACTGGTCTATCCGTTGGAAGGGCTCATTTACTTCTCGGCAACTGCGCGGCGATGTAACACAGTTACAGTCACTGTTCACACCGACACTTCTAGACTTGTAAACATCACAATGGAGCAGAACTTCGCGGATGTAAATCTGATAAGTGTGTAAAATGCAAACAGTCACGGCTGCTGTGCTCCACAAAACTTGAGGAGGTTAATGACGCCACATGAATAAACAAAACGTGCTGGAAAGCTTAATGATCGGCGTTGGCTTCTTTGAGCTGTAAATATATTTTTCTGCTCATTCAACAGGAAAAGATTAGAAGGGACAGTGATTTCACATAATGTCACGCGCACTTCCATCATGCCACCGTCATCCACCATGTTCCATCATGCCACCGCCATCCAGCTTGTTCACCAAGCCATCCGCCAAAACATGTTTTCCTCGCCACCATCAGGCAGCATTTTCCACTTAACACCAAAAGAAGCTCACCACCACCACCACCATCTGCCACCATTTTTTCCACTCTCGCCATCACCAGCCATTATGATCACCACAGCTTCCACCACATCCACTATTCTTTCCACCCTGTCCACTATTGTTTCCACCTTATCTACCATGAATTCCAGCATTCACCAACCCACGATTCTCAATAGGTACACGCACTTTTACCACAGCGTTCCCTAAGGAATATTGTATTGAGAACAGCGAGTGAAGCTAGATGTCACAGAATATATGTCTTGCAATGGCGTCTGAATCGCATTCCATAAAAATAGAAGCGTTGTCCGAAGGACCGAGAGACTGAGCCACTTTTTTGTAAACGTGAAGTTTTGTCATTTAGCAAGTTATGTACGCTCGAAAACAAAGTACTTTCATTCAAAAACACGAACGCAAATTTAAGGGCGCATCCCCACGCACGCATGCATAAGGTGTGTATTTAGAAGTTGTGTCGCGAAAAGCTGAAAAATACGCGCAACGCATGGCGAGCACGACAATGGGTGTATTATTGTGTGACAGTCGAACCTATATGAATGCCATAATGACTTTGCATTCGAAAGTAAATAATTTACTGCCTCTATCATTATTTCTCATTTCTAATGTCCTTGTAGCACACGCATAGACGTTTGCATTTAAGTATGCTTGTGTGTTGTGTTTGCTTGCATCTTCATTTTTCTAGCTGTTATTCATAATACGAAAATGGATTGTCTGATTTCACGCCAATGATTTTAATGCATAATTAAACTTCTCTAATGGCCAAATTGACCGGTGTTTTCAATCTACAAAATGTTTTGAATGTGTATGTGCCTAAACTGTGCACATGACAAGATGTGCAAAAAGCGAGTAGAATCCTTCGTGCCTGACGAAATGTGCAATATATAGCGTCAGCTGATTATTCTTCTGGAGATCAAGACGTTTCATCCTTTAGGGTTTGCCTTCCGCCGTGAAATTTTCCACTCATTCTTCAAATAAACTATATTCAATGTGCAATCAAATCGGGTGAATCACCTCAAGCCCAAGCGGTGAGCTAAACGATCACACATACGAAGATTCTGTAGAAAGTCGGGTAGCTACTTACACATATAACGTGGACAAGCCCGAAGAGCCAACTGCCGACAATGAACTCGAAGCAGCATATCTAACTGCTACAGAATATAACTATCGAGACAAGCATGATTATCGAGATATACCGCAAGATCGCTTACTTGGGACACGTGGGCACTATAGCGAACATTGCTCGGGACACAACGGTCCTGCCATATGCGTAGGCTAGGGCCAAAATTTGCCTAGGACTGCCTAATCTTCACATGCCCAACATACAATTGCGACATGAACAGAAGGTCAGCTTTCCGGGAGCTGGTTGAACATACTTCACGTTGACAGCGCTGTATCGGCAATGGCAAGTTTTTAAATACGAAAACTTTTCTGTGCCGACTGAACGAGAAAACTGCCCCTCGCTATGTCCCTCTATCACGTAAGACAATGACCAACATAAAGAAATAAATGAATAAACGAAAATAAGTACACACTCTGGTGTTCGCATTCGAACCTGGGCCCCTTTAAGTCGAAGGTGGGACTACGCACCCGTGCTTAGAAAGCGTATGTACATCGCGGCCAGATAAGTTCGTTCAACTGCTGTACAAAACAAATGAAGAAATATAACACTATGTATAAAAGTTTCGTTGAATGTTGCTGTTGTGGAATAAAAGCAGGACAAGATTCCAGGCGACATATATCATTGTAGACGGAAGGAAAATTCGCATTTTGCGAAAGTTTCATGCGAATCACACGTTTATGTGGCCAAGGGGTGTGCGTGCCAGGCCGCTAGACCAAAAAACAAAATACAAAAACCTTGTTCTTTGTATGTACCAGTCGTGCGTATGACATGGGCACATATATCAACATGGTAAACAGAAACAGTGGTCAGTGGCCGCCTTCCGCGGCCCAAACACGTAGGGTTCACGTGTGGTTCGCCTGTTAGGTAGCGGAACCACAAAATCTCAGCGTGAAGCAATCGATCACGATGCTGCTAATAAATATATTGTAATATTTCGAAATGCTTATTGAGTGTAATTGTTCTTCGTACTTTGGCTACGGTGCATGCGCCGGCATCATTGCTAACAGGTTGAGGCCTGACCATACCTGCATCACCTGCATCACTGCGACTCCATTCTTGTTCTACGGCTTTAGCAGTACTCACTTTTGCGCATTTAGCAAGAAAACGTAAGCAAATGGAGATAATTTATATTGCAATAAACTTTTGCAGCTTATCCCTAGGACACAGATATGTAATCAAAAGCGTGTTTTCAGACGCTATACAATACCGTTGAGGCACTTGAGCAGAAGCGTTTCAGTGTGCGTGAGAGCGTCCCTGTCACACTTACAGCAATCCAAACAATCGACATCTCTCAAACCAATGAGTTAGGTTTTATTGTGCAATAACAAACAAAGCATGCTGAAAAACAGTTGTTTGGAAATGAATACTAGTTAAAAGCGTCACGTGCTACAGACAAAAAATCATGCTAAAATAACTTTAACCTCGTTTCCAATGAAGCCATCCCCAATGACTAGCGCTAACATGGTAATGTACTAGTAATTACCCAGCGCTTTTTCGAGCAAGAGATCAGCTCACGTTCAATTCGTCAATGCCGCTAGACCTTCTCTCATGAACCTTTTTGTGCGCCCAGTGGCTACGGATGCTTACCCAAGCGCGTGTGTAAAAAAGAAAGGGAACATGAATGGCGTTCGACATGCTGCAAACAATGTCACCCTTGGCTAGCGCGCTGCGTTCTCTATTGTGAAATCCACCGGGCTTCGACATTCACCACGTATCATTTGTGTGAAATTAGTAAAATGTACTTTCATGTATTCTGAACATGTCATTCTTTTTCAGAACTGCAAGTCAATAAAAATATTAGTTCATAACGGAATTAGTTACACTTACGACTGCTAAAACTACAAGTCGAAGATAAGAAAATATAGTTGAAGGTGTCACTACACACTGCAAATACAGTTCCGTGCAGTGGCCACAGGCCAGGGAATGAAAGGACCGCAGAAAAATGCTATCAGAGATTAATACATTCGCAATAGTTTGCCGATCCCGGCATATGCAGAATAGTTTCGTGCGCCTTGAAATATCTCAAGAAAAATTCGGTCACCCTACGATTATCTGCACGCGCATAACCTGATACACCGTGGTGTTAATAAAGCTTACAAGCGCGATTAAAGTTGGTGAGATGTCATAATAAAGAACCCTGAATCATACCGCCGTTCACAACCACTATAGTAGAGCAATTAGCCCGACACGACGACATGTTTAGACCATGCCACCGAGCCCGAAGCTGAAATAAAGAAAAACAAAAGAAAAGCACCTTGTATGCAAGAATTATCAGGTATGAAAGCGGCCAACAGAAAAAGCGAGTTTTTAGATGTTCTGCTAATACAAGAAAAGCCACGATACTTTCATACACCCTACACTCCCCCATCTGACACAAAGCTCACCGGCACCCTTCAGATTCACAGCTCCCTCGATCTTGCGGATACTGAAATAACTGTGGCGTAGGTGGCACGGTTACTAATTGCTCCTCGTAACCATTTCCCCCTCCACCTCCCCCCACGCCGTGAAGTTGTACACGGGCGTGGAAGCCTTCCTCACGCCTTCCGGACAGTAAATAGACAGTCATAGCTCCCGGTCTAATATTTTTTTCCAAGACATTGCTGGGAGGGAACGGGGCATTGCTGGGGGGAACGGGGCATAGGGAACGGGGCTTAGAAAATTTCGATCACTAAAATGACGGGACCTTTTCTACTTCACTCCCTCAAAGCACAATTCGCCTTTTACAAGAACACCCCGCCTCCTCCCCTTCCTTAAAAAAATACATCATACACGCTTCTAACGACAGAGCGCTGAAATACTATGTGCTTCGAGCATTTTCCCGCCATAAAGCACACAAAAAAGGAGAAAAAAAAATAAAAATAAAACACGCACCGCGATCAAAAAATGTCGATCAAATTTAGCCACATCCTCCCCGCCCTACCTTGTTTTTCACTATTCAAGTTGGAATACCGCGCTTGGATAATCTACGGCACAGAACACGCATTCAAATCTTGATATCGTGAGGTACGCGCCCGTCTTCCTTGATTCATTCCAATGAGAGCCGATACAAATTCAAAGCAGGGGGGGGGGGGGGAATCGGAGATCTCTGTTCGTTCCGCGTTCGTTCTGCCGGTGTTACGTCACAAAAGTGGGCGGTCCGCAGCTCTCTTCCGCCGAGAGGAAGAGGACAGCCAATCGTCAAGCGGTGAGCGGCGAGCTTTCCGGAAGTAGACGCGCATCGTTTGTCCTCGGCAAGGGGACCTTATATTGCAAAACGAAGTGTTTCTCGCCTTCTAATAAATACAGTTGTTATACGAAAAGATGTTGTTTTTCTTTTCAAGCTCAAACAGTTTCTGAAACAGCAATAGGTTTGAGCGCTGATATTTATTGGTGTTAGTTTTTCCAACGTGCTCGCTATGTGAAGTCGCGCATGCAAAAAAAAAAAGAGAAATGTAGCGGTTGGCGCAGTTTTTCAAGATGTCGTCCCACTGGAATGTCTGGCTTGGCTCCCGGGTGTCGAATCGCCAAAATGAGCTTCTGCTGGCTTTTATAAAAGAACACCCACAGATACCTACGCCGTCGTGCCCACAGGGGCCGTCGTTCACGAGTGAGGACCGGGACGACACGTGGCAGTAGTTGGTAGCGCTTTTGAACTAAGAAGTCCCTGCGCGTAAGACCACAGGCAGGCCCGTTCATTTTGTTGGCACTGTTCGTTTCGAGAACAGAAAGCGACGCCGCACTCGCTCATGTCTTCAAACGCATCTCGCACCTCCAACCGCAAGAGAAGCACACGTCGCAAGCGCCATTTTCTCAAAATCAGCTGTTGCGGCAGCCGCAACCGCCGCATCATGCCGTGCGAAGCCGTTTGTTCGCTCGAGAGAACGCGTGCGAACGGTCTCGCGCTCCGTTCGTTTGTAGCAGACGACATGCTCGTTATGACGCGGTATGACGTCACCAAAAAATAAAAAATCAAGCAAAAAGAAAAATGGCTACGCCCCTCAGAGACGTGGTTTTTTCCGGCTTCGGCCAATCGCGTACGCCGCCAGAATGGGTACAGAACGAACGGCGCAGAACAGAGATCTCCGATCACCCCACTCGTTATGCCGTCACCGAAAAAAAAAGATCAAGCAAAAAGAAAAGAAATGGCGACACCCCCCGGCCTTGAGTGGCATCTCCCGCTTCAGCCAATCAGCGCGCTTGTTCTTCCCCAGGAGAACGAACAAGCGGAACGAACAGATCTCCGATCGCCCCCCAGGGCACATATTTCAAGATTAAATAACCACTGCAGGCACTCCGCGCGCGGCCAAAACGAAAAATACGAAGGAAGGAACAGAACATTCCACACGACCGACGCTGCATCTGCTGCGCAATGACGCGCAAGCAGTTCCACCTGCACCTTGCACACAGGAAAGGCGGCCGTGGGCATTGAAACAATTCGCAGAGAATTCCGCACGGTTCAGTCGTGGAAGCAGCATAGTGAAGCAGGTGGTACACGGCTCAGAAGTAGCCACCGTGTTAGTCGTTTCTTCTCACCAGCCCGCGACCACACGAGACGCAAAGAAAATGCCCTGCAGCGCGCTGTTGCAAACCGCTCACAAAACGGACCCGGGCTTGCCGTCGCTCGGTCGGGTTCAACGGTCACAACGTGTGCCGTCAGTGGCCGCAGGAGTGTGCCAGTTCGTGTCGTCATATGTAACAGCCAATAGAGTGATAACGTGACCTCGTTCTCGCATTTCCTTCTGTATAATGTGTGGTGTTGGGTAATGGGTGTCTCATCTTGCGGATGCATCTGCGCAGAGCTGATTGACGAAGCCGAGAAGGCGACAGTGAGTTAAGGCAAAATTTATATACATATAAACACATGCGTCGTTAGCACCTAGCGGGTTTTTGTAACAGTCCCAGAGCATGTGAGTTAATGCAGCGACCTCAGTGTTGCAGACCTTGCATATATTTGTCGGGTATGTATACGGGTAGAGTCTGTTACACTGTGCGGGGTTGGGGTATGGAAGCCTTCCGCCGCGGTGTGCCGCTGCCTTGCGCAGCCCCAGCCTCATCGACCAACTTTGCGCTGTCCAGAAGGCCCGCGAGACGGCGGTGAGGCAAGGCCTCGACGTCCCCACGTGGGAGACCTAAAGCCCGGTCGGCGAAAGCCCTGCAGGACCATCAATAAAGTTGCTACCAACCAACCAAATAAACAGATGCGTTACATATTCGGCACTAGGGCCGACACCTTATTGGGCTCGCATTGAGGTGCGACAACGATCCGGGATTTCATCGTTCGCTGTCCCCGTCTCTTCGCGCAGCTTGGTTATATTATAGCCCTGCGATCCCTTGTATCAGCCAGTAGTTCCAAGCCTCCAATCAGGAAGCGCCGTTGGTCGCTGGCTTGAATGGTATCCATGAATGAGAGGGCTTGCCACACGTTGCTTGAGGAATTGCTGTTGGTTACGTCAGGCGGCCCGCAGGAGTTGCCGTCGGTTGTATGAGACTCCCGCCTTGGTTGGCGCCCGTTCCATCAGGCATCTCGCTGGTGTTGACGCTGGTTGCATCAGGCAATGCTGATGCCACTTGCGTAAGACCTTCTACCAGCTTGAATATCCTGCCGCAGTAATGAAGTTTGGCTTGAGAGACCTTGCATTACAGCACCCCTGGCATTACAGTGCGCCTTAAAGACGAGCTGCTTCCTTGTGGCTCGGATGCGGGCGCGCTCGTTCGCCAAGTCTATCCAGGTTCATCGCCAATGCCATGGGAGACATGTGGCTCCATGGTTAATTCCGTGAACAGATCCAATTTGTCATACCGGATTCCTGCTCCACTAGCTTGTCGCCAAGTGTCGACTAGCGTTGCTCGTCTCTTCTGACGATCTTTGGTCTTAGCACTTCTTGATCATTCTGCAACTTGTCAAGAACGGTTTGACAACGAAAGACACGACACAAGCAAGTACCTTCGCTCACCCGACAGAACACCAGACCGAAATAGCATAATATATTCCTAGCTACGTGTCTGTCAAAATTTTGTACCCTCTATATCAAGAGGCACAAGTGCGATGCAACACCCGTAAAAGCAGAACTCAAAATATTACGCGAGTAACAAACGCAATGAAACAGAATACAAAATAAAGTTAGCCCCTTCAGATCACCCAGGAGGGGAGCGCTCAGCTGAGGCTGCAGTGAGTGCAAAGGTTTGCCCCAATCTTCCAGAGGAAAACCGAAACGATAGCCGAAGACAGCACTGATAAGAACGCGCGACTCAGGAAAGCTAAACGCGAACGCGTTTAGCTTTCCAGCAAAGTCAAGTTCGCGTTTAACACACACGTTCGCGTTTAGCTTTCCAACACACAGCGCTGTGTGTTGTTACCTTCCTCTGTCCTTGTCCGTTGCGCTGTTCGTTTATTCACGTATGACCTACCAACTTGCCCAACTTTCTACGCTTCATAGTTTCCTTTCTTGTAACGAACGTTGAAGTTGCGTTGTTGGAGTATCATGCTCCGCGTCAGTAACCAGCCGCTATTGGATGACATGTTATTCAACCAGGTTAGAGGACAGTGGTCCGTTTCGACCACAAACCTGGAACCGGAGACATAACAGGCCAGCTTCTGAAAGGCCCACACGAGGCAGGCACCTCCCTTTTCAGAGGTACTTACGCCTCCTTCCCTGCAGGTAAGTTTTCGGCTTAAATACGAAACTGGTCTCTCGTGACCACTGCCATCTTCTTGGCAGAATATAGCTGTCATGCCGCGATCACTCGCGTCGCATGAAATGATAAAGCCTTTGGAAAAATCGGGCGTGATGAGAACGGGCTTTTCGCTTAAGGCTTGTTTCAGCTTGTAAAACGCATTCTCTTTTTCTGAGTCCCATGTCACTTTACCTGGCTCCTGCTTCTGAAATGCCTCAGTTAGAGGGCTGGCTAGAGTAGTTTTGCACGTAATGCTGATAGTATCCCGCTAGCCCTGGGAAAGCACTTATCTCACACTTTGTGGTTACATCTCACGACCGCGGCTACCTTGATCTCTGAAGGTCTACGCAGGCCGCGCCCCACAACGTGCCCCATGTAAGACACCTGCCGTATGTGACATTTAGCAGGTTTCGCTGTAAGACCCGCTTCCTTCAACTTGGTCAGCACGACTCATAATTGTTCGGCATGTTTCTCCCAGCTGTTCGAGAAGATGGCGACACCGTCGAGATACGGCACTGCGAATTCAGACAGACCATTAGGAACGCGGTCCATTGATCCGAAAAACAGTAAGGCGCATATTGCACCCCAATAATCAGCATAAATGGACGATACGTTCTGAATAGAGTAACAAACGCGGCGTAGCGGCTAGCAAGCTTGGTAAGGGGGACTTGCCACTAACCTCGGACGAGTCTAGTGTGGAAATGTAGTTTGACATCGTTTCCACCGTTTCCACTGGATTTGGTATCGGACAAGTCTTGTCTAGAGTTATGTGTTAAGGCTCCAATAATTGATGCATGGCCTAGGATCCTTTCCCCGTACTTGAACCAATGTTAGCGGAGATGTATAGACACTCTCACTTGGCACTATGACTCCCAACTCAAGCATTCTATGGAGCTCATCTTCCATAATCTGCTTCTGCACAGGGCAGCATAGATATGGCTTACTACGGATTGGTTCCTCACATGTTAGTTCGATGTCGTGTTTAATCACCGTCGTTTTTTCGGGACGGTTCGAAAACACGCATTTAAACTCAGAAGCAATCCTTCTCAAGTCCTCCTTCTGGACCTGACTTAACCTTGGCTCCAGGTTCAGCTGTTCTAACATTAGCTCTGAAGCCCTTTCGCTTACATCAGTAGAAGTCACAATTTCTGCTCCTTCCTCATCTGAAGCATTCAAAAGCAGATTTACGACCGCCTGACGTTGAACGTACGGTATCATGAAGTTGCTTTGATAAATTTTGTTAGACCGCTTTGCTAATTCCACTTCGTAGTTGGTATCGGAAAGCTTCGATATAACATTAGCGGGCCCCTCCCAATGAACCTTCAGCTTGTTCTTTGAAGGCCGCAGCAACATTACCTGACTTCCCACTTCGAAGATACGTTTTTTTGCCGATTTGTCGTAGTATTCTTTCGATAATACTTGTGCAGCCTTCATGTGGCTCTCTACAAGAGCTTTTGTTTTTCCAAGCCTCTGAAGGAGGTCGAGAACATACGCAACCACATTCGGGTCCTCATCATATCCCTCTCAGGATTCGCGTAGCATTCGCAATGGTGTTCTTAAGCTCCGGTCATATACAAGCTCTGCGGGGCTAAATTCAGTGCTCTCATGACGAGAAGATCTCAAAGCAAGCATAGCGGAAGGAATGCATTCTTCACAGTCGCATTTGTGCTCATAACAAAGAGCTCTTAGTATAAGTTTCAGAACTGAATGCTTACGCTATACCGGATTAGATTGTGGGTGATGGATCTTGCTGAGCACCGCCTTGATTCCGCATTTATCCAAAAAGGTATAGGTAAGGCAGCTGCCATTGTCGCATCGAATTTCAGAAGGAAATCCGACACGTGCGATTATTGAGAGCAGTGCATCCACGACGTGGGGAGAATTGAGCTCCCTAAGAGGTACCGCATCTGGAATTTTTTCTCTACACAGAGCGCCGTCAGAACGTATTGGCAACCTTGCCCTGACTCCGGCAATGGCTCAAAATGTCGATTACTGGGCGCTGAAAATGTGCTGTTATATAACTGGCACAAACTTCATCGGCGCCTTCCACTTGTCCGTGGATTTACCCACCCTCTGACCAGTGTCGCAGCAGCGCACAAAGTCTTCGGTGTCTTTCCAGCATTTCGGCCAGTAAAACTAAAGAGAAATGCTAGCCTTGGCCGTTTTCAAGCCGAGATGCCCTGCCCACGCGTTTTCGTGCGCAAGTTCCAACAGCTAGCGACGATACTTTTGCGGTATCAAGATTTGAACAGCTAAATAGCACAAACTTCAGGGACGAAAGACAGGAGAATGCGACACACACAAACGCATTCTCCTGGCTTTTGTCCCGGAAGTTTGCGCTATTTAGCTGTTCAAATGGAGTACTAACTAGCCCAAACAAGCACCTTATCAAGAGTCGCTCATACTTGCTACCTTGTGCACCTGTGTAGCTGCTATACAATAGCCCGGATTTCTCATAAAAAGAAACATTATTTTTCTTTATTCGCAATTTTACGAGTTCCATTAGCGCTTTTATCGAAATGTCTTCACGCTGCTCTCCAACAAGTGTCGCTCGATCAATCCTCGACAGCCCACACCAACTTTCAGCTACAGGCTTGAGCGTACTGCCTGCCTCGCCAAACGACGTCACTTCGGTTTCTACGCCGACGGAGACGACGCTACCCGCTTCAATTGCATGCGGCTCCAACTAACCCCAAGGGTTTTCCGTCCGAAGCTCGGTCGACTCGCTGCCTAGGTCACGCAGCTCGGCAGCTTTTCCAGGTGGCGTTATACTACATGGAACCAGATCAGGTTCCTGTGAGAGCTTCCAAGCTTGGGATCGCGTGAGGGCCATGTATGTAAAGTATGTATGAAAAGAACGATTTACCTTGCTATTTGAGTAGCTTCTCCGAGTTGTTCGAAAAAAAGATAAGGAAAAAAAATCTGCAAGGGCGTCAGACACAGCTGCTTCAGTGTAAAGCTTACCATAAGAGCCTTCAATGATCACCATTGCAATCGGTAAGCAAGCACTCTGCTCTTCGGCACCTTGCCGGATATATGCCCACTCTCCTCTCAAGTCGTTCAGAGACACAAATGAAGGATTGACAATGTCCATAGTTGCCGCTGAGTCTCTCAGTGCTCGACATGTTTTCCAATTTACACTAGCCTCCTGAATATACGGTAACAACCACATGTTCTTTTCTGATTCACAGATTGTTGCGAAATCAACCTTTTGTTTAGAATTTAACGCAATGTGCCCTTCTTTTTTGCAATTGTAACAGATTAGCGGCTTCCGTGCCTCAGACGCCCGTGTAGTATCAGTGCGCTGTTTGAGAACCTCACTCAATTTCTGCGCTTCCGTTTGTCTCTCCCTCACACTCTCCTTCGTGATAGATGGGTCTTTTCAGAAATCACAGTGCGGAACGGGTTTTCGTTCATTAGGTTTCTATGAAAAAACCTCTTTTCTCTCAGCTTTTTCAACACGCAATGCCCTACTGTGCAATTTTCGACGAGTGAAGTAATCTTCAGCTAACTCTGTTGCCTTGTTTAGCTGCACTGCTCCAGGCTTATGCTGCAGCCAAATCTTAACGTCATCCTCGATACAGCAGTAGAATCGCTCCAATACAATGGGCTCTACCACTTTATCTAGACCGTCGTGAACTTCTTCGCCCTTGAGCGACTCAATTAAATCTGCTTTAAGACGAAACGCGAAGTCAACATGTGACTCATTACCCCTTTTTTGCACAGGAACCTTTGCCGGAATGGCCTCCGGTGACAACTTAAATCTTCTCAGAAGAGCTTCCTTAACCTCATAATAGCTCTCAAACGCCTCCCTTGACGAGCACGTTATCACGTCGCATACTACTCCGGGAAGAAGAGCTAACACGTTCTGTGCCCTAGGCGACCGCTGGAGGCCATTTCTTTCGCAGACGTCTTCGTTACTTGACGAGATACTTCGCCTTGCCCTCGCCTACTACGAATGGTGGCAATTGGTCCCGAATTCTATGACCACTGGACTAACCGTCGCAGAAGCTACGCCAGGCGCCTGCAAACCCTGTCCTAGTGCCAATTCTATTCTTTTCATCTCGAGGCGCTCTAGTCTTCCGGCCCCCTCGCGCTCACGGAGTTCTTGCCTTTCCGCCTCCATGCACTCACAGTGTTCTTTGATCTCCGCCCAGGTCCCATCGACTTCTTCAGCCATTACTCTATCCTTCTGCATGATCTCAAGAATAACTTGCTTTCGTTTCGCACGGCCCAGAGTAAGGCCGAGTTCTTCAGAAATTTCGATGACTTCCTTGACTTTAAGGTTCTCTGTCGCTCACACCATTCTCTTGCTGCTTGCCCTTGTGAGAATCTTCCTGCCGTACCCACATATCTCTACTAGCAAGACACGCAAGCAATTCTCAACACTGCCGCATTTACACCCTCCGCATTAACTTTTCTTTCAAAGCGCTCCTTCTTGGCTTAAAACAATCAAAGCGCACTCCAATGCTTCACACAACCTTTCTCTAAACTACGACAACCTGTGCTAAAGACACCTGGTGAATTCGGGGGAAAACATCAGGCACTCACGCATCGAGGTAGCTGACGCCGGCCGAACCCACAGCTGCCATCCAGTTTTCGGTATCGCGTGTCTCAGCTTACGGTTGCATCTGCGCAGAGCTGATAGACGAAGCGAACAAGGCGATGGTGAGTGAGGGCAAAACTTATATACATACGGACAGTGGCGTCACATATTCAGCACTGGCGCTGGCACCTCATTGGGCTCGCACTGACGTGCGACGACGACACGGGATTTCTTTGTTCGCTATCCCGGTCTCTTCGCGCAACTTCGTTCTTTTATAGTCCTGGGTTCTCTTGCATGAGCCAGTAGTTCGAAGCCTCCAATCAAGAATCGCTTTTGGTCGCTGGCTTGAATCGGACCCGTGGAGGAGGGGGCTTGCCGCGCGTTGCTTGAGGAGTTGCCGTTGGTTACGTCAGGCGCACCGCAGGAAGTTACCGTCTGTTGCATGAGGTTCCCGCCTTCGTTGGCGCCCGTCGCATCAGGCACCTCCCCGGTGGTGACGATGGCTGCATCTGGCAGTCTATCGATGTTGACGCCACTTGCGCCAGACGTTCTTTCAGCTTGAATATCCTGCCACAGCAATGGAATTTAGGATGGAAGCCCTGGCATAACAGTAGGCAAACGAATAGTGTAAGGTTCTGGAAATAAGTGCAGAGCTCAGAGGCCTTCTGAAACCTGCAAGTATTTGAAAGCAGCGACAGCGGCGACACTCTCATCTCATCTTCTTATCATCGGGAATACAAACGGAACGTGTAGCCAACGTTTACTCTCTCTTTCTCCCCGACTCTGGTTCCGCAGCGGCTGCGCACGGGAAGCTTTTAATCTTTGGCTTCTGCGGACGGGCGATAGCATTCGTTGGTGCTGCTTTATTTTTGTAGTTCCTATGGGTCAGCTCTGCATCCTAGTGGTGTAGAAAGCTTTGAAAATTGGTGATAAGATCACCCAGAATGCTGAAAGCAATGTTCCTAAGCAGTTGGTTGTGTCTAAAAGCTGCACGAACGGAGCATACTTATGAAAATTACCTGAGGCACATTTATCATCATAATTACCGCAGACTCACAAACACTGAAGCTGGCGGCGGCATCATGAGATAACTCCACTACGCTCTACCGTTCAACGACAGTAAGCGACGTCAACTTCCTGCGAACACGCACGACCAATAATCATTCAAACACTACCGAGGAACATGCACCCCGAATTTCACGTCAAACGCCGGAAGCATACAGTCAAGGAGCTACAACGCAACTATGGCCAATCAGCAGGAGTCTTATGTGCACGCCGCCGCCTGCCCCATCAAAAATCGCTACGCCCTAGCTGGCGCGGGCAACAAGGGCAACATTGTTTTGAGATCAATGCTTATAGAGTCACTGCTGTTAGTGTCGATTTCTTTCCTGCTTGATTGATTGTTCCCTGTGATTATTACGTCAACAGAATATTTCTTACGATTTCTAAAATGTTCCTTAATGTTTACTCATATGTGTAAAAGTTCGCGTTTACAATGCATGAATCCAACATCGCACACTTGTGCTACGTAATCCTTGCGTCTGTTTTCTGTCACCTGGCCTATTTATGTGCTTGCGGATATTGCATACTTTTTTTATGTCATGCATAGTGCGAGAGTGCAATTTTCTTGTGGACACAGCTATGGTTCTATCCAATAGGCTCATTACAAAAGACCGGAGTTTAGGCAAATGCCTAATTTTTTTCTTGCGATCCTATCGCACCATTTTGATATATGAGCAAGAATTGGAGGTTAAGAAGGGCTTTTATAGTGTTTTAGTGTGCCTATGAACGTCTACTTTTGGCGTTCGTACCTGAATACTTACAAATGACTATAAATGCCTAATTTCCAAAATTGACGCTTATATTAACGCAATCTAGCATCAAGTTTCACTTCCCGGCGCTGTTTGAGATCATTATTCATGTTACCGCGTAACAGTGACTGCTGTGAACAACAGGGCTCAACCTAGTCCTGTATTTCAACCAACTCCCGGACACAACCGCTAGCAGCAGTGAAGTGAAACACGCTGGCGAGCATTCGGCGCCGCTGTGACATGGCGCGAGTGGTTGGCGAATGCCAAACCGCGGAGAGCCGTCAGCGGAAAGGAGAGTGAGGAGCAAAAAGAAGAAAGAAATATGTGATGTGCATTCAGGTTTTCTTTTGTTTGTAATTTGCTTTTTAAGGTGTTCACTGCAGTAGCATAGGGAGAAATACTTTTCGCGGGAGGGGGGGGGGGGTTTCAACCGTAGTTTATGTATGTGCGTGCACGCTTGTGTATGTATGCGTGTATATACAGACACGCAAAACCGAAAAGTTTCGGGGGGAAGGAAAGGGTTGAACTCTCCCCGCGCCCTAGCCTGGCTACGCCAGTGGTTCATTTCCAGGGCAGAAATAGGCTCTACGTGATTCGATCCAGCTAATAGGACACACATTTGAGTACGGGCTAGCTGATATTGCATTTCAGATGTGATTACAGCGCTAGGGAAGACACGGGACAATGATCCCAACAAAAAGGAGCGCTGAATTCCAAATAAAATTTGGTTGTGAAGAATAAGCGATTTTTAAATACGACAGCAAGCGGTAAAAAAAATTCCGCAGATCCCACTTGTTGTGGGAATCGGTTTCATGCGAAGTAGTTAGCGAGTAGTTCTATGCTGCATTTTTGGCTTTGAGCGAAACGTTACGAGGTGGATCCACGTGTTTTTGTAAGTCTAGTGGTTGTGTGCACATCGTGGGCTCGGCGACAACACTGGCGTTTAAATGGTAATTCATGGCCTGACATAACGTCAGCGCTCCCGTTAGAGCACATATGTCAGTATTATCGAAACGAAGTGCACGTTACCATGAGATGATGTAAATATTACACGTAACTTTCGTTTGCCTATTCCTCCGCGTTCGAGCAACTCTTAAATACGGCTTCCTGAATCATAGAAATACAAATGTCTATTAGACTGCTATAAAAGCGGAGCGAACACTGGAACCCCAATTGATGCATGTAAGGTGCATTGATGCACCTTACATGATGCATCTATCGTATGAATACATATGTAGTGTTTATTGCTTTGGTATAAAATTAGATAACCAGTACTGAACCCAAAATTGACATTGCCCCGACGTTACGCCTGCATAGGGTGATTTTCCAAAGCAGTTTCTAGACATGGCGTGGCTCTGTGGTAGAATACCTGCCTGTCATGCAGAATGTTAGGGTTCGATTCCTGCTCAGATCCAAATTTTTATTCTTTGCATTTATCTAGCCACGCTACCGCTGTCCGTTTTTCTTGACGCTCTAGCATTTAAATTGACGATGTCTGTCATCGCCGTTCGTGGGTAGATATAAACTGTCAATCACCTGCGGCGCATACTCGTACACAGAGACCCGTGGTAAACGGGCATGTGCCACACGTGTCTCGAGGAAAGTGTTTGACGACGTACGCGACGGGATTTTCACGTTAATCATTTCATGACCCGACAATCATATTGGTCAAATCTTCTTACCCTCCCATGCCAAATTTCGTCTACACCAAGTTAAGAAGGCGATCATGACAACACCAAGATGCAGTCGGACAGATAGATAGAAAGATACAAACGCTCAAATTGCCAAAGGCTCGCTAAGAAATGCTTCGCATTAAATAAATATACATGTGTCACATAATGCGTACACCATGTGTGTGTCATTGAAGCAGCAGTAAACATGATAATCAAGCTAATCCTAGACAACCCGGAGAGCTAAGAATAATCAGCTGAACCTTAGCTCACGCTACGTATATCCTAGCATAGCCGAGCTAAGCCACTACAATTTTTTTAACATGAAAGTGTTTTATGCCGGGATCCACCACGGCTGCACTAGCGTATTTCCGTCCAGGAAGTGACGTTCGAAAAAATGCATACAATCAGATGGTAAAGAAAAGTTTGAAGAAAAAATTTGCCGCGTATCTGCGTGCTTCGCTGCAAATGTCGTCTAAAGACGATAGAAGAGGCGCTGCGTGAGATATGGACGCCATCTGGCAATACGTCGGGAAACACGAGTGGTGTGTTGCGGGCTGGTACTCCCGGCGCAGCGGCAGGCGAAGACCGGCGGTGACCAACGCGACCGGCGGGGACGCCGGCCAGCCCGAACACGCTGTTTGGCGCGATGCGC
>NW_023616004.1:0-19455 GCF_013339695.2 Rhipicephalus sanguineus
TATTTGGGTGCGATGTGTGGTACTTATCTATCTGGAAACATAGAAGAAAAGGTTGATATTACTGCCGTTTCGGATGCGCGCATCTCGAAAGAACAAATGAGCACCAAACGCCACATGCAAAAGGTAGGCGATCCGCTGACGCAAGTTAGACGACTTGCCAGTTTTCACGAAAAGGTACGACCACGACGCGCTTCATTCAAATTTCGTCACTCCCATGTCGCGGGCAGCTCCGGTCTGACGTAACAGAAAAAACCGCGTTTTCTGTGTGCCGGACACGATCAGTTTGATTTAGCCCTTTAAAATTTTCACAATAAATATCTCGAGTTACGTAAAACTTTCATGATTTCTGAAAAATGGGTATACCATAAAGCGGCACGCACTACAAATTTCTAATATAAACAACTGCCCTCAAGTCAATAAATAAAATTAGTTAACGGGTTTTTGTTAATTAGTCCCGTCAACGCATTTTTTGTTGCGGCAGAATATTTCCGCCTCGAACTAGAGTACTACTGGAGCGTGACTGTCATAGAGTTTTTTTTATAAAAGATATGTACTGTCTGAAAAAAAAATCACCTGTATAGCATGGCAGCAGTATTTTAATAATAATAATAATTGTTGGGGTTTGATGTCCCAAAACCACGATAAGATTATGAGAGACGCCGTAGTGGAGGGCTTCGGAAGTTTCGACCACCTGGAGTTCTTTAACGTGCACCTAAATCTAAGCACACGGGTCTAAACCATTTTCGCCTCCATCGAAAATGCGGTCGCGGCGGCCAGGATTCGATCCCGCAACCTGCGGGTCAGCAGTAGAGCACCATAACCACTAGACTAGCAGTATTTTAACGAAGACCTGTAGGTCGCGGGATCGAGTCCCGGCCTCGGCGGCTGCATTTTCGTTGGAGGCGAAAATGTTTGAGGCCCGTGTACTTAGATTTAGCTGCACGTTAAAGAACCCCAGGTAGCCGAATTTCCAGAGCCCTCTACTACGGCGTCTCGCAATCATATTCGTGGTTTGGGATGTTAAACGCCAAATGTTATTATAGTTTTAACGAAGAAAACGGCAAAATGTGTATACAGCTACACGAAATATGGCGAATGTACGACAAGACTAGGCTTGCCTTCACTGCCTTCTTTCTGTCGCATCATTGTGAGCATGCCCTTTAGTGTCTGGCTTCAGAACAGCTGCACGAAGGTGCAGCTATTCTAAAGGCCTAATGTGCCATTTTTTCTTCAGATCTATATCAACAGGCAAAGGTCTCGTTTTTCCGTTTGTCTGGAAGGACAACCCACCAGCCAGCGTTGACCAGTATAGAGGGTTGGGAGCAAACTCGGGCAAACTGTGCAGCACAAACATCACCTCAAACCTCAAACAATCGAGGTGATGAGACGCGGTCAAACAAAAAGGAACAGTGCTGAAGTGACTTATATACATATTAAAAACAACAGCTGATTATGGCACGAAATTGGGACAATAAGGTGCATTTTAAAAGAATGTCAAATGAGGTACCCTGCTGTAAAAAGTGCTAAATATTCATTGCAGACTATGGCGAATAGAATTCAAATAGGATACAGCGAGTGTTTCGAGGTATAATGACGAAGCAATAATTGCTAGAGATTTATGAGCGAAAAGCACAATGCGATTAAGCGGTGCTACATAGTGGGAGATCACGGATTAATTTCAACTACCTGGAGTTCTTCAACGTGCACAAATCAGAGGGCAATGGGAGTTTCTGTATCTCGCCCCCTTCTAAATGCAGCTGCCGGGGTCAGGAATAGAACCCGCGTCCTTGGGCTTCGCAGCGTAACGCTTCCAAGTCCGTTTTAAAGGATTTTTGTCCACTGCCCACAACATCATTGTAGACTGTATCTTGTGTTGAAAATAATAACGAACTGAACCACGGCTGGTATAACAAAGGCATCCAATATCCATGAAACACAGCGTTGAGCAGTATGTTTTACTGCCATTATTACTAGCCGGTGTTGTGTTTACTATTAGGTACTAGCACCACACCACATAGACAAAGCAAGTATCACAGGAGGATGAGGTTATGCTCGTATGCAGTTTGTGGACAAAAAAAAAAAACTACAACTTTGAAGTGAACTCACATTTACCTTGTTGCATGATAATTTTTAGCATCATAAGATCGTCACCACTGTTTCAATTAAATGAAACCGTGCTACAAAAGCTATTGCATCAAAGTTTTATAGCAGTTACGCACGCACGCACGGGCGCACGGGCGCGCGCGCACGCACGCACGCACGCACACACACACACACACACACACACACACACACACACACACACACACCACACACCACACACACACACACAAACAAACAAGCAAACACGGCGAGAAGTTCGAATATGCAGCGAATAAATACGTATTAAACGTGTTTCAACGTCTGGGTAGCAAGGAAAGAAACACTAAATTCTAGAGTTTCACGAGCCAAAATCATGATCTGGATATCAGGCATGTTCGGGCCGGGTGCATTAGATTGATTTTGATCAGCTGATCTTACTTACCCTCAAATAAATATCGGTGCAACGTTGCTCTACGTGTCACCACACTCGACTTGCAACCGAGATTTCAACTCGCAATTTCATGTTTTTCTGGCATGTATGGAATAAGGAAACACGATATTGGCGCGCACCACTCCGTTTTACCCGCTACTGGATAGTCCTGTGCGGTTTTCGTCGTTGCCAAGCCATTGAAACACGATAGCAAAATCCGTGCAACTGGAACATCAGAAAGACGAGTGGCAAAGCTACGTGTGAAGCGAATAAAAGAGTTGTAGGCAGAGCCGGCAGAACTCACCTGAAATCTATAACGACCGTAGGAGCGTCGTCCACAGGCTTCGTCTGTCGGTGCCACTGGGATCCGTCATGCGCTGCCATCTTGCTCAGGCAAGTTCACGACGAAACGAAGCTTACTGCAGGGACTTCTCCGTCCGGAGGCTGCTTTTCCCAAACACTGAGTGACACTGCTTCAGCCAGTCACGGCAAGCGTGAGCCGACGACACGATACTACGCCACGAATGCATAGCACGGAAGGAAAGTCACGCAAAACGATCAGCCAGACACGGCAAGAGCGAGCCGACGATACGATACTACGCCACGAATGCATAGCACGAAGAAAGTCACGCAAAACGATCACTTGCAATCACGCTTGACGACACAGATTATTCTGGCGGACTAAAGAACGACCACAACGAGACGGATCGCGAACAATGCCGTCCAACGACGCCAAAATGGCTGTCTCGTATTGATGGCTTCGGCTTTGGATTAAAGTAGCCTCCACGAACGCCTGAATGGTTTCGGTTTTGTTTTGGTGCTATAGAACACACATCCATGCATAGTTAAAGCTCTATTGAATAATATCAGGGTGCTGCAGGCGAAGCGTGCCCTGTGTGTGTCTGTAAGGGCTGTACGGTGGGAGGGGGCGCAGGTGAACGTGCATCCCCTGCTCTAGGGGCTAGGGAGAGTGCGGTGAGACCGTGTGTGCGTGCCTAGCTGTGCTCAACGTTTGCTGAGCGATTTGGTGGCCCGCGCGGATTATCGTGAAGATATAGTTTAGCTGTGGCGGGCAGAAATGATGACCACGCGAGCTATAATTCTGGTTGTATTGTCGCTCTTTAGGAGACGCGGTAAAGCGTCGCCTTGATAACCGGTCTGCGCGGTTATCATGCCAGCTTTGCGGCACATGTTTTTACGGCCGTCGAGTTAGGTGTGTTCCCGATCGCCAGTGCGTTCAACACCATGCACGTCAATTTCACTAATAAATGTATGTTTTCTGCCATACATGCTGTCGTAGGAATCTACAAACCTCGCTTGCAAACGTGCGAAGATTCGCAAATTTGTCAGCGCTTGCCATTGTTAAACGTTGTCATAACTCTCAATGTTTCGCTTGGGGGCAAGATTTTTTAAGAACCCTGTTTACTTGTAGATGTTTCGAAGCGCCGTTTCAGCAATATCGTAACTGAAGCCATAACACAATACGTGCGTAATTCCACATTTTACGAATCCATGTTATATATTCTCAACCAAAATTTTTCGGTATACCACAAGCCAAAGCAGCGAACTGTATCTTGGTCGCAGCCAGTGAAGCTTCTTTTTAAAAAAAAAAACCACCCTGTATATGCAGAACCATCACTGACTCCCTTGGAGCAAGGGAGTCATCTATTTCATTCAGGAGCGTCGACCAGAGCATTGTGACTCCCCTTAGAAAAAAAGGTGGTCATCGGCTGCCACAAAGAGAGTCAAGCAGACGTGAGTCCCTTTTGACTCTCTTTTTTTTAAGAGTGTATCGGAAGATTCTAAAACAATCTGCAAGGTTACCAGAAATTCGCGCGCGGTTTGCGAAAGGCAGTGTTGAAACTTTTTTAGCGCGCACAAAAGACGGAGGACACAGAAAGAAGGTACAAAACGAGCGCTCGTTTTGTACCTTCTTTCTGTGTCCTCCGTCTTTTGTGCGCGCTAAAAAAGTTTCAACATGAATTCATACCAACTCGCCCAGCTCTCAGTTTTACTGGAAAGGCAGTGGTTATACCTGTGACGGACCGGTTACATAGAAATACAAAAGGAACGCGCATGGCATTATTACCATGCCAAATTAAAATATTTCCGGAGGAGGGGGGTTTGAATCTCCCTTCTCTGGTTACGTCAGTGGTCGGCATGACCACTCGACCCTGACTTTGCCTTCAATGAACCTTACCGCACCACCGCTTCTTCACAGACTTCTTCATAATTATTTCTATCTAGCACGAATATTCCTTTATTTCCACAATTTTCAGTCTCAGCTAGATAATTAGAACTGTAAGAGATCTAAATTATTGGACTAAACAATAGTCGCACAAGCCATGACCTAAGGTCGAGTGTCATGGGAAAAGACGCTATAGCTGCAAAGCTTCACGGCTTCTTTCTTCAACGTTGCTTGTTGGGCGAGTTGGAACGAGTCAGTCATAACGTAGTTCAGCGCAAAAAACAGGCAACATACGAGTGAGCACTACTACAGCGTCCAAACGACAGTATCGGGGCACCTCGGCATCCACGTGCGGGATTGTGAGTGTAGGCCCCTCTTTGAAAACACTGCGGTCCTTGCACGCAGTCGGGACCAAAGGGTCAGGGAAATCATCGAGGCTGAGGAAATTAAACGGTCTGGAGACGCATGCGTAAGCATGCCTTCCTTGCATCTTTCTGACAAAGAGCTTTTGTTTTTGGCGAGTCATGGGAAGGGGGGCGGTGTTGGCACACGTGTGTGACTTATCGGCACTTTTCTTCTTTTCACCTTTCGGTTTTTACTTCCTGGTTTTTTTTCTTTTTTCTTTTTTCTTTTCTTGCTTTTCCTGTGTGTATATATACATGCGTCCCAATCCAATAAACTTTAGTTGGAAGAATGCGCTGTGTCCTTGTCCTCTCACTCGTCTGTTGCCTGTTTTTTGCGCTGAACTACGTTGACTTCTTTCTTCAAGCCACTTCATACAACTCTCGGCGCTTTCGGCCACTGGGGTAACAGAGGCTGTCCATGAGGGCGGCGTGCACCCGCAGCTCGTAGGTCAGCGTGTCGTGACGCCTGGCAGCGGCGGCTTCCATTTCCCGTTGCAATGGTCTCCGACGGTGCCGTGCGTATCCCAGCGATAAACTGTCCAGCAGCGCTCGGCGCAGCGCACATTGCGCGTCGCAGTCAGGTTGTGGAAGCGGCTGCACACGAAGACAGAGAGGTGTAATAATTCGTCCTCTACACCCAGTCAGAATTGTTTCCGCTCAGCAATAATAATTTTAGGTGGAAACGTTTTACAGAAGATATTTCGGACATAGTTTACTACCTGAATGGAGCATCAAAATTGTTTATAACTATTTTAAATTAGGTTGTGGTTTTGACTTTTGTATACATTGCCACGCGCCCTTATTTCTTAATTTTGACGTGATGGGCTTTCAACCACAAAACCTGTTAGCACCGCTCTGCGTAAGCCGTGCAGCAATGTTCGGGAAGCTTCGCGATTTTTGAAGAATGTTCTTTTAAGAATACGCGCTGGACGAGACTAGCCAAGTCTATTCGGGAGCATACGCGAGCACCAGTGGCGTAGCCAGGAATTTTGTTCGGGGGGGGGGGGGGGGGGGGGGGGGGGGGGTTAACGTTGCAGCGCGACCTCCTCATTGAATTTTTAGAACGACTAAGTATATGAATAACTTTTATTTATTTATTTATTTATTATATCCTCAAAGGTCCCGTGTGGGACTTTACACGAGGGGTGGGCGTCATAAAATGGCGGTATCAATGAAGGTGTATGTTAGGATGTGGTTGAGTCTGCTTCCTGGATGGCATTTTTGAAGCGCGCAAAATCGCGGATGACTGCTGCTTCGTTCGGAAGATCATTCCAGTGTCGGGCGGAGCGCAAAAAGAAGGGCTGCTGAAATGAGGTGGTGTGGGCACGTGGCGGAATCACAGCATTTAGATGACTTGTGCGATGGCCGACGAATTTATCGACGAAATGACCGAGGCATCCACGAATTGCAACAGCTCTACTATACCACATACTTCACTACACATGGACCCCTCGTCACCGCGATAACGACCGGATGCTATAACAAGTCATGACCAGCTGCTGGTGCTCACTGATCACGGTGATGATGGCCATTGTTCTAAAAGTGTCAAGAACTTTTTCCAGACATGCACACGGGTTCATGAAACGTGCGTGCGTTTTCCATCATAAGGGACAAGTATAAGCACTGCATATCAGCTTACCGCTTCTGGGTTGGCATAATACCAATGTTGCCGTTGGGAGCGATACCCAACTGTAAACTACTGGTTATATAACACATGTGCGGCTTTTCAACCTATATGTGTGCATATAAAACTTACGCAAATCTTTAGCGTCATTTTGTGACGTGTCGTTCAGCAAAAAAAATTACGCCACAATCACCTTCCCGCCGCATGCTTCGCAATAACATCGACTCCCACGGTACGTGGGATCTGCCGATTTTTTTTTCAACCAACACTGCGAATAAATTTTATCACTGACAATATTTTCATATCATGGCCCGACAGTCATATTCGTCAAATTCTCTTACCCTCCCACGCCAATTTTCATCTACACCAAGTTAATGAGGCGATCATGAGAGCACCCAGACGTAGGCGGCTAGATAGATAGATAGATACGTAGATAGAAACGCTCAAAGTGCCAAAGGTTCGCTAAGAAATGCTTCGCATTTAATAAAGCCTTGCGTGATGCGAGACAAGCCACGAAAATGATCAAGTGCATTCTGTTCTACACAATAAAGTTTCTTTACCTAGTAACATGTTGCATTTACTTATTTGGTTTCTGAATTGAGCCTGAAAAGGCTACCGAACGTTGTGTTACCATGTATGCCATGGACTAATCCTGATTCTGTTGGCGTAAATCAAGTTATCTGCTTTCGCACGTAATGATCGAGGCGCACGAATAAAATTATCAGAGCGCATTGGAGCATAATTAAACCCCGCTCTCCCAGTAGTAGTTGCTTGCTTTCCGTCGGAACATAACTCGGCTCTGTACCCCGTATTTCGAAACCGCATGACAACAGTAGCGCAATAAAAGCTGTGCGCTGACTAAGGAATTGCATTATCAGCTAAAGTTTCATATAATTTGTTTCATATAACGCATTTCCACTGAAGCATTCTCCCTGCCGAGAACGGATAACGGCCACGTTCGCTGACGGCGCCGCGCCCCTGACGACAGCGCCGCCCCACGGCATTCACGCGAATGGCGGCCAACTTTTGCCGCCCGGTCATCACACCTCCCCTTCAAGCCACCCTAACGCGAATTCTGTAACCAGGCGTCACACAATGCGAATTGCGCAACGAGTAGGTTGCTGAATGCTTCCAACCCATTACGAAGGGCTCTGCCATAATTCTTCGTCGTCATCAGGCACAGCATCAACAAAGTGCGCATAATGCCTTACATAAGTTTAGCAGATACCACGGCTCTCCGTAGAATGACAAAAAATGGCACAGTGCCTGCTGCCCTATTTCTCAAAAATTACAATGATTTATAGCGTAGTGGGTTCCTCGCACTTGTATTGGATGCAAAGGAAGCCCATAAGCGCATGATCCATTTCCTCGGGGTCTCTGGAAAATTACAATGATTTAGAGCGTAGTGGGTTCCTCGCAAGTGCACTTGTATTGGTTGCCAAGGAAGCCCATAAGCGCATGATCCATTTCCTCGGGGTCTCAGTAAAGTTACAATGATTTATAGCGTAGTGGGTTCCTCGCAAGTGCACTTGTATTGGTTGCCAAGGGAGCCCATAAGCGCATGATCCATTTCCTCGGGGTCTCGTCTAGTTAACCTCCCTGCCTTTCCTACATTCCTTCTCTCTTCCCTCTCTCCTCGGGGTCTCAGTAAAGTTCTTCGCCCCCCCCCCCCCCCGTCTCTCTCCCATGTAAACGTATGTTATACAGCATGATGGGAGAGGGAAATCAACAAAGTGCACATAATGCCTTACAGACGTATAGCTGGTGCCTCACTTCTCCGCAGAATGACGAATAATGGCTTAGTAGGCGCTTCCCAACTTCACAAAAATTGTGATTTATGGCGTACTGGGTACCTTTCTAGTGTACTTGTATTCTAGCCCCAAGAGAGCTGACAACGGGCTCTAGAAACGCCGCTCTTCCAGCTTTCGCTGTGTCTGTGCTGCGGTTTCAGCGCAGGCCTGGCGTTTTTTTCGTTTCGGTTTTAGTTGCGTTCCACCGCAAAAAGTTCCGTTCCGTTTCTGTTTTGGAACGAAAAAAAAATGTTCCGTAACGGTTCGTAACGGTTTTTTAATCAAAAGTTTGAAGTTAAGGTCATCATAAAAAACTTTGGTTTTGTGACGTAGTACTTATCCTCCTCTTTAGAAAGTGGGTCAAGGGTAAAACACGTTCTTCAGAGGAGCGGAAGCAACTCTACCACGAATTCTACACCAACTTGGCAAAGCGAGTACTAATTTCAAAGTCATAGTAGCTATTATCGCAAAAGACAAATACGATTCTTTAGTGGGCTCAATGCTTTATGTCGAGGGAGTGAGCACGATATCAGAAGCAACACGTCATTGAGTGTACTCTCTGATGCCCGAACCGCTGTTCTGATAAAAGGATCGCCAGTCCTGCGCGGAACAAGCAGCACAGTCACAGCGAAAGCTGGAAGAGCAGACTTTGTAGAGCTCGTTGTAGATTCTCTTGGGGCAACTAATACACGTACACATGCAAGGTACCTACTACGCCATAAATCATCGTAATTTTTCTGAAGTAGCGAAGTTCCTACTATGCAATTTTTCGTCATTTTTTGGAGAAACGTGGTACACGCTACACATCTGTAAGGCAATGCACTTTGTGCTGCGGCTGGTGATGGTGAAGTATTATGGCTGGGCACTTTGCAGTGGGTGAAAGCAGTGTTGCGGAATGGGAGCCTCCATACCACTCCAGTTCCATTCCGGGGAATTAGGACTTGCCGCAATTCCAGTCCATTCCTCGGAATGAAAAAAATTTAGCCCATTCCCACTCCGGGAATGGCCGGGCAGTTCACTTGCATTCCTGTAATTCCTCAAAGTAGGAAAGGCATCTTGATAGTTTTATAGAGCTAAGAATGAATGCCCCATAAAGCTGATGCCATCAGATGTATTAAGAACTGCAAAAGTACGCAAAACACGTTATTAAGGTCGAGGATAGTAGCTTGGTGACATCTCGTGCAGTACAACCACCATACTAATTCCCATAGGGGCAGTTCTTCGGCTACCTAGAGTATTTGCATGGTCAGCATGAGATAACAAATGGTGATGTTCTAATAATGTTTAAGCTTAAATGTGTTAATGCTAAAATGACGACGCAGCGTATTTTTATGCTGAAAAAAGTAGTATTCAAGAAGATTAAGCAGTTATACCATGCGTCTGGAGCGGTTGTCAATATGGAGGAAACTAACATTTGGTTAATGGGGAACAAAACCCACTAGATCTGCTGATATTAGTTGGAACAGTGCAGCTTTCGGGTACCTTGTGCCTTTGCATCGAATAAGGAACACTGGGCCGCACTGCTCGTCAGCACCGATGTTTGTCAAGTGCGCCTCGCAAGCATGGATGTGGTGAGGAGAACTTTCTGTGTTCGCCTGTGCGCAGGTATGCAGTGTCTTCCTTGTCGCAACGGTTATTTACGTGTGTCAGGTACTAAACTGCTCGTGATATAAAGATCAGGCTGTGCATAGAGTATTCGCCACTTTCGTGTGGGGGTATCAATGCGAGCCAACGCGCAGGGGTAGTTTGTTTCTCCCTTCAGTACCTGATGGGATAATGTATTTGTTTGTACGCTAACTTATGCCTCTGTAGTAGGCGCGTTGCTTATAAATGTACCGTGCTTGTAATAGGCCAAGCCATTTGAAAAATACTGCTTTATTGTTAAATTCGAGGCTCTGACTTACTAATGTTTGAAGTTTGAAAAACAGCACGTAGACGAAAACGTGCTCTATTTTCGGAAAAATACGTATTTCCATTCCCATTCCATTGCGTGCAAAAGGCGCTTAATCCCATTCCTATTCCATCCCGGGGACGCGAAAATGTGAATTGATTTTGGAGTCAGTTCACTTCTGGAGTGGCAACTCCGCAACACTGGTGGGAAGCATGAAAACACACACTTTGCGCTATTAGCATTGTGTGATGACAGGTTGTTATGTTACTCTTCTGCCACGCTATATTACATATGTTAACACGATTCCTTGCCCGACATGACGCCTGTACAGAGTATTTTTGCGAAGGAATTACAAGCACCAGCGTGGCACTGTAGTGAAAAACCCTACTGCCACACAGAGGGCGCGGGTTCAAATCCCATCCGAACCTAGAAATTTGTTTCTCATTCATTTTTTTCTTATTTCATGCAATAGCGGTCACGGACACCGGCGGCGGTGGACAACTATGGCGCCAAAATCAGCTGTTGTAATCTCATAACAGCTTTCGCTGTAAGAAACTTTAGCGCCCACAATGCCCTCTCCACTTTGGCCTGCGTGACATCTCTGGTTGCCACTGTTTTCGTTTTTCGCGCAACTTCAATATATCTTTGCTTTGGAATTCCTGCCTGGGGTACGCGCTATACTGTACCCTGAGATATGCTCACATTGCATGAGCTCAGTTGTTCCGGATCGCGAAGTTTTCTCGTGAACCGAAAAATGATTGAAAAAATTTCGGTTTCACTCCGGAACGAAATAATATATAAACTTTCGATTACGTTTTCGTTCCGGTCAAAAATATCGTTTTTTTTCGTTTTTCGTTTTCGGTTTTCGTTCTGTTCCGACACCCTGCGTTGTGGAGGCTACGGAGTTATGGTGGCAAATGCTTCGCTAGTTCCACCTACTGCGACACAGAACTATAGAAGCAATAGAAACCTGCCCGAGCCTGCCGCCCCGCCGTTTTCTGTGCCGGTGAACATGCCGTGCTTCGTCGAAGATTTGATCACGCTTGTCTACATAGTTCCGGATATTCTTGGACCATCGTTCACAAGTTTTAAATGCGAATGCATTTCTTAGTCGGGCTATGTCAGGCATCCGGCGTTGTCCGCGCGCCTGTCCGCTCTCACTCCCTCTCCCATAGCAACAGCTGCGGGCGCGCGCGCTTATTCCCGCCCCTAGCAACCGGAGCAGGTGGTGCGGTCGGAGTAGCGGAGAGTGAGTGGAGAAGAGGAGCGTGCTCTGGCGTGTGAGGGCGCTCGCATCGCGGGAGCTCGGCGGAGCTCCCGCGTGTGTGGAGAGAGTGTAGGAGAGGGTAGGTGCAGTGCTTCGCCGCTCCTTCTCTCGCCGTTCGCTCTCTCTCCTCCCTGCGCCACCGCCTCAATGCAGTGCGTTTGAAACGCGTTTGTAGCGTTTGTGCTGCCTTGACACAGCCTGAAAACCGCGCGTTCTAAACGCGTTCGTGCTGCATTGAAGGCGGTGGCAACATCACTGAGGTGATTACGAACGCACATAGGAAGCGTTCGTTGAAAGAGGCGCCCAAAAAGGGAGACACTTGAGCGCGTCGATGTGTCCAGGGGAGATATCCCCCTTAGCCGGCCAAATTCTAAAACGGGCTGCCATTGATCCGACCCCAAAACGAATTATATGGGCTCCTGGCCATCACGGCTTACGAGGTAATGAGGCCGCTGACGCGGCCGCCCGAGCGCTTACCCACCGGGCTTCTCACCCTGGCTCTTATGACTCGGAGGCCAATACGCCGCTGCTGCGGTTCAAAGAAATTCTCGCGTATTATCGCGACACTCACCGCCTTTTCCCGGCTCCTGCAAAGGGGCTGAGTAAGGCGGATGAGCGAACTCTAAGGCGCCTGCAGACAGGTACTCTACTTTGTCCTGCAATATTAAAACACTATGATCCGAACACGGATGGGCGGTGCCCACACTGTGGGGAGACCTGTGATATCTTCCACATGGTGTGGGCTTGTACTAAAAATCCCCACCTGCCCCCTTCCCCTACCCCTTCACGAGAGGCATGGGAGACTGCCCTCCTCAACTGCTCCTCACTGGAGTCGCAACGGGCTCTGGTGCGACGGGCGCGAGACGGGGCCTCGTCATGCGGTGTCCCGGACTAGGGACGCCGACCATGTAGCGAGGTCATGCTTTGGCCCCCAAACTCTCTTTCTTTTTTTCTTTTATAATAAATGTTTTTCATCATCATCATCATCCAGCTTTACGCCATTAAAATTACTACGCCGTGTACTCTCGGCGCAAGAAATGCATTCGCTTTTCCTCACGATTCGCGTCGGGGAGGTGGGGGCATTTTAGGGGCGAAGCACCTTAAGGCCGCACCCGTTCGTCCATCGTAGTCGTAGTAGTGCGTAACCAGTCGTAACGCTAGTACCAGATCTTGACCTCCAAGGTGGTGCCGGTGGAAGATTTTTCCTGTGCGTTGTTGAACAATAAAAAATTCGCAGCGTGCGCGTTAACTAAAAGCCGAATTCTTCTGTCTCTCATTCCCCATTAGCAGCCATTGGCATGTTCCAGTAGAAAACGTTAGTAGAAGTAGAAGTGTAAGTGTTAGCTAAAAGCCGACTTCTTCTGTCTCTCATTCCCATTAGCAGCCATTGTTTACCTCCAAGGTAGTGCCTGGTGAGATTTCTCCTGTGCGTGATTAAACAACAAACATTTCGTTCAAAACGCCGTTGATTGATGAAATAAACCAACGAAAGACGCCAGATGTTTTCTAAAAGCGAAACGAAAGAACGCCAGATGTTTCTAAAGCAAAACGAAAAGACGCCAGCTACTTAACGAAAGACGCCAGATGTTTTCTAAAGCAATGGTTTTCTAAACAATGAAAATTCACAGCGTACATGTAAAATTAAAGTGAGCTGCAAGTCGTCATGACTCATCGAACCTTTAGTATAAACGCGCCCGATCTCACGTCGGTGATGATGTACTGGGCAGAATTCACGGAAGATTCACGGTTTACCGATGAACCTCCGCAGCTTCGCCCACTCATCATCATTCACTCCGTGGATATGCTGTGATTTTTTTAGGGGCGAATCTCCTTAAGGTGGCACCCGGTCGTCCCTTGTAGTCGTAGTCGTAGTAGTCGTAGTGCGTAACCAGTCTGACGCTTTGACCTCCAAGGTGGTGCCGGCGGGAGATTTTTCCTGTTCGTTGTTGAACAATAAAACGTTGTTGAACAACGAAAAGACGCCAGCTGCTTAACGAAAGACGTCAGATGTTTTCTAAAGCAATGGTTTTCTAAACAATGAAAATTGACAGCGTACATGTAAAATTAAAGTGAGCTGCAAGTCGTCATGACTCATCGAACCTTTAGTATAAACGCGCCCGATCTCACGTCGGTGATGATGTACTGGGCAGAATTCACGGAAGATTCACGGTTTACCGATGAACCTCCGCAGCTTCGCCCACTCATCATCATTCACTCCGTGGATATGCTGTGATTTTTTTAGGGGCGAATCTCCTTAAGGTGGCACCCGGTCGTCCCTTCTAGTCGTAGTCGTAGTAGTCGTAGTGCGTAACCAGTCTTACGCTTTGACCTCCAAGGTGGTGCCGGTGGGAGATTTTTCCTGTTCGTTGTTGAACAATAAAAAATTCGCAGCGTGCGCGTTAACTAAAAGCCGAATCTTCTGTCTCTCATTCCCCATTAGCAGCCATTGGCATGTTCCAGTAGGAAACGTTAGTAGAAGTAGAAGTGTAAGTGTTAGCTAAAAGCCGACTTCTTCTGTCTCTCATTCCCATTATCAGCCATTGTTTACCTCCAAGGTAGTGCCTGGTGCGATTTCTCCTGTGCGTGATTAAACAATAAAAATTTTGTTCAAAACGCCGTTGATTGATGAATAAACGAACGAAAGACGCCAGATGTTTGTAAAAGCAAAACGAAAGAACGCCAGATGTTTCTAAAGCAAAACGAAAGACGCCAGCTGCTTAACGAAAGACGCCTGATGTTTTCTAAAGCAATGGTTTTCTAAACAATGAAAATTCACAGCGTACATGTAAAATTAAAGTGAGCTGCAAGTCGTCATAACTCATCGAACCTTTAGTATAAACGCGCCCGATCTCACGTGCTTGATGATGTACTTGGCAGAATTAACGGAAGATTCACGGTTTACCGATGAACCTCCGCAGCTTCGCCCACTCATCATCATTCACTCCGTGGATATGCTGTGATTTTTCTGTTTACGCTCCTGGCGTTTCATTCAGCGGTCACTTCAGGCGAGTGGTGAACGTTTATACTGCTTTTAAATTAGTGACGAGTCGGGGAATTAATGGGGATCCCCGGCATGCTTTCCGCCATTCTGCCTGCTGGCTTTCAGCTCGAAATGTTTTGTGTGGCTTCAACTTTTCAACGACCGCAGCATGATGAAAGAAGTTTATGCGTGTTGTAGAATTAAGGCTGCATGAACACAGAGGCAATTGTAAATAGCGTATTTGTAGCCCCAGGTAGCTCTTTCAGCTGAGAAATCAGCTGAGAAAAATTGCGAACTTTAGAATGCCGTTGACGGCAGGGACAATGTTCCGGTTAGGTGTGCGCAGCTGTGAACTCGGTCACTGAGAGGTTTGCTATATTAACAGTTCTTGTAGGGCAGTTTCAATGAATCACATCGTTTGCTTTGATAATAGCGCTCGTAAGCGAGCTAGTAGAATTCGCGCTGGCCTTTCTTGCATTCCTGGCTGACCTCTGCAGTCTTTCCAGCGAAATGGTAGGCATCGCGCTCAGAGACTTCATGACTACATTTTTTTGTAATGTCTGCTACAACGTAGTGTTCAGCGTACTTTTTAATGCGAGGTTCGACTTTATTATTTGGCGCAATATCGTTTCGTGCAACTGCTGCAGCAATCTCTTCGAAAAGCGCTCGAGCCTAGCGCGAACTTATCTGAGAACAAACACCGAAAATCATTTTTTATAGCGCTACTTCCCACACAACCAAGATACGTTTTTTAAAGCATTCAGATTTTTTTTATGTCGACATGTTATGGCCCACTAGAGCTAACGTAATAACGAACTTGCTGTGGCGGTACCGACTAGAGCAGCAGTCGCCAACTTTTTGGCGAAGGGCCGAGTTGCACGAAGCCGACACGGCGGGGCCGGATGGCATGTCTAAGGCGGGGAGGGGAAGGGAGCGGGGTGCCAAAAAATGGGGAATTTACAATAATGTACAAAATTGAAGTAAAAATCATGCTTATTTTCAGCACGCATGTAACGAGGTTGTAATTTACAAACATACGCTAACAGCACAAACCTTATTTGAGGCCAACACTACCATGTCGACCTCCATAAAGAAGTGACGATGGAGAGAGGGGATCCTCGCGTCGAGTTGGGGGTCGTCGCGTCGTACCGGGCACCGCATCATACTGTCCCGTCTAGACCTTGTTCACGCAGGCTCGCCAGTTTCTTCACAGATTCTGTCGGCCGATCAGTGCAAAAAATAATCTGCGACAATGTCATGGTGACTGAGGCAGCTTCTGGAGATGCCGGGTTTTTGAAAATAGTCATATTGTTCGTTTTTGAAGCAGGTATCTTTGTTTGCCATGTTATGATCATGGATTTTTTACTCAAATTTGAACTGTTTTGTTTTGAGGGAAACAAGCCATGAAACAGTCACATCTAAAAAAAAGCTTTTATGCTTTGGCCTGTGTATGTATACAAGCATGGCTGCATTTTTTATTGTTTCTCTCGCTGTTATGCTTCTTTGCCGTAACAATTGATCCTACAATTTCTTAACCAGCATTGTACTTGGCTATTGTTAGGCTCTTTCATTAACGGCTGCATCTGGCACGTATTCATTATTTTGTTGAGTGGATTATGTAAGTTCCGTGCACAAAAAGTTGTTGGTTATTAATAATTTGAGAGAAGTGTTTTCATCATACTCTTAGCTGTGTTTATTTTTCTTAGTTTAAGTCAAACATTGGGAGCCTAAGTAAACTTGACCAGTGAAAAGCTGTCCCTGTAGTATTCATCTATATCATGCTTGTGAAAATACTTCTGTTGGACAAACGTTACTGTAACATTTTTCAGATGTCTTGATTTTAAATAAAATGACTATGAACTATTATTTAATAAATTTGTGTCACTTGTTGTGTGTAGTGTTTCCGTGCATAGGAAACCACCAGGGAACCTTGTCGGAAGTGGGATAAAACTTCCTTCCCTCTTTCTCTACGTGCTTAAATGCACTACTTCATGGCCAAGAAATACTTAATATGACACGCCGCCGCATGACAGCACACCTAAGAGATGAAGTCATTGAATTGCTCGAGTGAGTAAAAATTGCATAACTTGTCCTGGGAGGCGTAGTCATAGTTTAAGGCACTTCTTGAGCATTACACAATTTCTTTTGCACGGAGAACAACTTGATTGAAAGCTCTAACCATGCTGCCAGAAGGTGAATGGTATGGAAGAAACGGAACTTCAGCAGCTTGGTGGGTGAGCTTGGTTGAAGCATTCCTGGCCGTGTTATCAAGAAGCGTTAGTTGCTTGTTTTTAAATGAAAGTGGCTGCGTGATCACAACAGCTGTCATGAAGCACAGTGAAAAATCACTTTAATGTTGCAGCTGTATCTTGTTCAACATGGTGTTCTGCTGCCAAAATTAGCCGCAGCTTCAGTATATAGTGAACACCGAATATATTGTGAAATGCTATTCTGGCATGTAACGATGAGAAAATATTTGGTTTTCCTGGCATCTCCAAAAAGTTGTCACAAATTAGCAGGTTTTTTACGTTAGTATTTAATATATGTTCTTTTGCGATTGGGTTCATGCGTTCAGTCAGCAGCACAAGAAAGACCCCGAAATTGCGAATTAAACTACGTTTTGCACTGACCCTTTCACACTTCTGAACTATCAATGATATCTCGTGCGCTGAAGCACAGCGTGAGCTAGGGTGAGGGCCACAATTTTAGCCAGTCTTTGCACGGTCATTTTCATTTGCTCTGAGAAAAGATTTTTGGTTTATATAAGTCAGCACTGCACGTAACCATTGTTTCTGCAGATGCATTAATGGCATGCATCTTGGATGCCATGTTTGATTAATTATTGTGACCTAATCACGGGGATTTGTGGCATAGCACTTACGTAATATTTCTTACTGATTCACAGGCTTTCAGAAACTCTCACAGACCCAGATCGAATTGATCTTTCAAGAATGAACATGTTGCTGCGTGCAACCATTCAAATACGGCAGCAAAATCCAGTTGAGGAGCTCCCTTACACCTTTTGAATGCAGCTGTGGTAAGCGTATCTGCATAAACATGTAACATTATGCATGTATGGCTTCACATTTGTTAATTGTCTTTTTCTTAAGCTGCTATGAACAAAAGGTTCTTCCATTAAATTTTAATTTCACTACTGAAAAACAGCAGCGTTCACAACTCTGTCCGCATCCTTTGTCAATGGACAGGCTCCTGAGTATACATGCTTAGGCATAATACATTTAAGGCACGGTGCATGAAAAGCAAAAGGCGGGAAACATCACTAGAACAGGCCAAATCCCAGTGATTCGAACAGTTATGCTGTAAGCAAGAGAGCAAAAAAACATACATTGAAAGTAACCGTTTTTCGCGAGATATAAATTATTGAAAAATGAGGCTTCTGCTACAAAGTATGTAAGCTTCACCAATTTAAAAATAGCTCAAGGAAGTTTTCAATGTGCTCAAGAACAAACCACCTTAACTCAAAAACTTATACACTGAGTGTTTCTTAAGACATTAATTTGAGTGCCGTGTGTACTGTCTTTTAAGTTGGCATAGAGGTTGACATTAGGTTAGGAGCATCATTGCACACTATGGAAAGTGAACTTCATAGAATGCTGGAAAAGGTCAGCTTGAGCAGCTTTGTTCATATTGACAGCTATCTACATCCTAAAAAATCTTAATTTGCTTTAATATCTATGGTGAGCACCTGGGAGGAAAAATAATAGGTGGAATTTATTATTGCACTGAGGTGCTTAATCCTTTTAGGAACAATAGCTAATAAAAATATAATGCCAATGAGCACACCAAAGGGGCTTTGCTACCGATAAGTTTGATATTGAGAACAGCTTAAACATACTTAAGAACACCTTAAAATAAATGGTCCTTTGCAGTCCATTAAGTTTTATGATGTACGATGAAAAATAGCGCGAATAAACGTAAGACAAGACGAAGAAGGCTACAGCACAAGCGCATAGGACAACTGAACTTTTATTAGAAAGACGAAAATATATAGGAAGCCCAAACCACATGTTCACCACGAACAGAACCAAAACCCTCAGATGTGCGCGTACAGGTACCTTATCTCTGCCTTATTTAACGTAAGGGAAGACTTTGTCACACAGTCATCTCCAGCTTTCAAAATGAAAAAAGCTTCAACGAGCTCACGTGCCGTCTGGTTCCTATCACGTGCGAGCACTTTGGCATCAGACAAGCCAGGAGTGCCCCTACACTCACCGGCAGTGCAGGGCCAAATTTGACGAAGCTGACCATTCAAAGATTACGGTGTTCTTGCAGGCGCGCATTCAGACAGCGCCTGTCGTCCTATGTAGCATTTACCGCACGTGTAAGGCACCTGATACACAGCTCCCTTGCCACAAACCGAAGGGCTATCCCTGTGTTTCACATTCATGCCATTTCTGCACAGTGTTTCCATCCCTTTCTTGCACGGTGTTTCCCATCATCTCAAGAAGGTTGGTGCTAGATATGATATTGATGTTTTTTCGGCTAAGAATGAGCTTGGTAGAGTATGCGCCGCGGTTGAAAGGAAAGTGGACGGGACTCCGCGAAATGGCAAGAATGTAAGGTATTAATGAGAAACTAACAGGCAATAACGCAAGGAAAGTACAGGGGGTGTTATCTGTAGTATTAGAATATAAATGTGAAGAAAGTAAAGTGGACGAAAAGATGACTTGCCGCCGGCAGGGACCGAGCCTGCGGCCTCGAATAACGCGTCCGATGCCTACCACTGAGCTACGGCGGCGGTCATCCTCCCGTCCAATTCTGGGTATATATGTTTATTT
>NW_023616005.1:0-60001 GCF_013339695.2 Rhipicephalus sanguineus
AGTGTGTCCAGATAAGATCGAACACGAGGTCCCGGTCACCATTCCCGATTTTAATTAAATTTACTGTAGGGTTAGGCATTACACCCAGAATAATGGTTTCGCAGTTAGTTTTGCAAAAAAAATTTTGTTCGCCTGAAAAAAAAAATATACAAATTGTGGCCGCAAAAAACACTTTTCCGCCAATTTCGCGATTTCTGAATTTTGAGCGCACCTAGGAAAAACACGGTGCACTTCTTCGTCACAATATTTATTCCCCTTAAAGAACAAGTGAAACAAAATCTTACGAGTTTTTTATTTCCCTTACTTGTTGAAGCACTTTTGAAAAAAAAAATCACAAACTTGGCAAATCGCACAAAATACCCGTACTTCGGGAATTTATTGCAGCAAGCAAAATAAAGTGAGGATAATAAAAATCGGTACGTATTAACTTTGATACTTTCGCTCTCTTTTAAAATAATTTGCGTGGTTTTATCGCGCTCGGTTTTACTCGATAAGAGGGCTGAAGCGTAAGTGGTTTACCAAAAACGCCGAACTTTGAAAATGATTTTCTCAAAAAGGCCATTTTTAATTTTTTTTTAAATCCCTCTGATTGAAGTCAAGGACGTCATCTACCATTCTGCAGAAAAAAAAACGTTGCATTATTTTGGTTGCTAAGAAGTTATAGTGCGTCGAATGTGACCATGCCAGCCTAGCGGCTGCGTCGTTCGTTGTGTGCTGAAACTCGGATATAAGTTGCTAAAAATACTTGTACGTGACATAATCACAAATCAGCAGCTCCACACCAACAACTGCGCAGCCAGGTGTCATGGTTCAGCAAGCTTTGTCTTGGGAACAGCCGCTTGACAAACCCGCAGCAGCGGCCGCTCGATGCCGCGCGCACTCACATTACATGAGTGCCACTTCGACTACGGATGAGCCCCGCTTGCGCGCTAAACTACGCTCAGAGGACAAACGAGAGAAGGAATGCATCACTGTGAAAGTTGAAGGCCGTTAAGTGCCAACAAATGTCATAATATGCAACGAAACCTCTGCCGGCAATTTCCCAGTGAGCGCCTTCAATACAGCATGCATTTTTTTCCCTGCTGTTATGCCCGAAGCCGCAAAATATCGGGTAAACACTCGGCTTGGCTTAATATTCTATCTGCGGACGCTCAACAATACAGTATTGTAAAAGCGGTTCTTTAATGAAGCAAAGAACTTGGACCCACTTCTTTTCACATCCGGCTGACACAAGTGTTCTGGCACGAGATGAACAACTGCAGTTTGAGTTGTTCGACGATCAGAAGCACGTACGACAGCTTTCTTTAGATGTCATTGGCTTTCTTTTGTGTCATATGTTGCTCATAGAATGAACCTAATTATCTTTAGGCCATCAGAAGAGAGAAAGCAACACATGAGCGCACTACTGGAGGCGCTCACTGCGAAATTGCCGGCAGAGTTTTCGTTGCATATTATGACATTTGTTGGCACTTAACGGCCTTCAACTTTCACAGTGATGCATTCCTTCTCTCGTTTGTCCTCTGAGCGTAGTTTGGCGCGCAAGCGGGGCTCATCCGCAGTCGAAGTGGCACTCATGTAATGTGAGTGCGCGCAGCATCGAGCGGCCGCTGCGGCGGGTTTCTCAAGCGGCTGATCGCACGACAAAGCTTGCTGAACCATGACACCTGGCTGCGCAGTTGTTGGTGTGGAGCTGCTGATTTGTGATTATGTCACGTACAAGTATTTTTAGCAACTTATATCCGAGTTTCAGCACACAACGAACGACGCAGCCGCTAGGCTGGCATGGTCACATTCGACGCACTATAACTTCTTAGCAACCAAAATAATGCAACTTTTTTTTCTGCAGAATGGTAGATGACGTGCTTGACTTCAATCAGAGGGATTTAAAAAAAAATTAAAAATGGCCTTTTTGAGAAAATCATTTTCAAATTTCGGCGTTCTTGGTAAAACACTTACACTTCAGCCCACTTATCGAGTAAAACCGAGCGCGATAAAACCACGCAAATTATTTTAAAAGAGAGCGAAAGTATCAAAGTTAATGCATACCGATTTTTATTATCCTCACTTTATTTTGCTTGCTGCAATAAATTCCCGAAGTACGGGTATTTTGTGCGATTTGCCAAGCTTGTGATTTTTTTCTTCAAAAGTGCTTCGACAAGTAAGGGAAATAAAAAACTCATAAGATTGTGTTTCACTTATTCTTTAAGGGGAATAAATATTGTGACGAAGAAGTGCACCGTTTTTTAACACGAAAGTGTTTTATGCCGGGGTCCACCAAGACTTCAGTGACGTATTTCCGTCACGGAAATGACGTCGAAAAAATATACACAATCAGATAGCAAAGAAAAAAAGGTACCGTCAACGGGCATCGAACCCACGGCCGCTCGGCCCGCAACAACAGATGCCGGGCACGCTATCCACTGCGCCACGGTCACAGACTCTGGAGGCTTTACGAACGCGCCTTTTATATCTACCACTCTTACGGTCCGCTGGGTGGCGTTGACCTCTGGGAATGGTAAGGTAAAGTAATTCGTCATTGCTGTGGCCTCCGCGACTAGCACCTGCAACGCGTTACGCGTCCGTCCCATTCGGCGCGTTTTCAATAGAAGTTGAATTTTGTCAGTGCCTTAACACACCACGAGATGGCGACCTTTGCCCAAGCGTCGTAAAAGCGTCGGCCTCGCTCAGCATCACGCCAATACAAACCAAAAATACCTCTGCGACGCGCGCCTGCCTCACCTGGCTGCAACAGCGCGTTCCATGCTCACGCACTCGCCCCGAGAAAAATCGCGGCCGGGCTACCGGGGCGGCACAACGCGCTTTGCGTTTCCCTCTAGTCCGGCCGTGGTGTTCAAATTTTAACATGTCGCGGGATGGTGACCAAGTTCTACGTCCAATATGCGACGCTCTTCTGGCTATCACACCTCGTTCTCTGATTACGCTTTCACCGTTAACTACTACAGCTACCACAAGGGTTTGTTTAATCATTTAACATGGACGTTAGTCGTCGGGATGGAGATGTACCACCAATCATCAAAGTGGGTGCATACACGGTAAACGGCGCCATTAGCTGCCAGACATCAATATACATCGTGCAAACTCTCTTAATCAATGTACAGTAAGCATTCAGTTGGGCAAGCTTTACTTTCGTGTTATTCCGATTCCTATGACGGAGGGAGCAACCGTGTTTTTCTCTAGGTGCGCTCAAAATTCAGAAATCGCAAAATTGACGGAAAAGTGTTTTTTGCGGCGAGAATTTGTATATTTTCTTTCAGGCGAACAAAATTTTTTTTCGCAAAACTAACTGCGAAACCATTATTCCGGGTGTAATGCCTAGACCTACAGTAAATTTCATCAAAATCGGGAATGGTGACCGGGACCTCGTGTTCGATCCAGGGCTGGGCAGTATCGCGATACAAGAGTATCGCGATAGTATTTTAGAAATACTTTTGAGTATCTGTATTTCTGTATCGAGATACATTTGGAAAATGTATTTGTATCTCAGTAGTGAAATACATTTACGATGTATCGTTTGTATCACGATACTATGTAGGACACGGGTATCTCGTTACATTTTTTTTTTTGTCGGAAATGAGTTGAGGCGTGTTTCCAATGGGGGAATGACTGTTTGTTTTTTGCGAAGACAAGCAAAGGCGCACCGCCGGTCGCCGACAAATAGGGCGGCGATGGTTTCCCATCAAGCACAGAATGGCCCATGTGGTAAAGCGCGCGACGCCGCAGACGGCAGAATCGTAGAGGCAGTGTTGTCGGCGTCTGCCGACGAAAGTCGCTGTCTCTCAAGGCCATGCAGTGCAGCACGCCTAATTTTTTTCGTGTGGCAAGCCGTTACTTCGCGACCCCCCGCGCGGATACCGCCTTGGAACAGAGGCTTTGGAATGCTTCGCGTGCGTTCTGTTCTCAAAGCGGCGGCACTTCCAAAAGCAGTTCTCGTTGTCGCGACGGAAGTGACTAGAAGATGGTTATCTCTGTCGCGCTTTCAGCCACCTCTGCAACGTGTCCAAATGCGTTCCTAATTGATTGCAAGCGTGAAACGGTCTTTTGTGGTACCAGACTCCCCCACCGCCGGAGCCGACTTCGCCTGTTCGGCTTGCTGAAATGGGTGCTGGTAGCGTCGAAGGTGTTGACAGCTTTATTTATGAGTGACCCTTTCGGCCCAGGCGACGAGTGCTTGCTGTAGTTTCTGATGGGGCGCTCTCTCTAAGCAGCTGTGCCTGTTTCCACGCCTGTTTAGAGAGCTGGCAGGAGCGACTTGGGAGTGGTCTTAAACCCTCTCACCCCTAAAGAACGTCATTTTAGGAAGTCAATGTTTTAATTGTGCAGTTTTGACATATTGGGCTTCATTGCGCGTAGGTAATTATGGCCAGCCTATATGGGCAGTGGAGTCCTCAGCCGTCTGACCCGGCGCCGACCGGGTCAGACGGCTGAGTATTCCGAAGATGGGGACCGACTTCGGCTTCTCAACGGTCAGAACAACCCACGTGGTGGCGGAAGTGTTTCGGTATCTAGATGACACGAGAAGAGATATCGCCACTCTGCAGGGCAATCCGGCTATGAAGGCGGTATTTATTCACTATAACACGAATTTGTGCCGCCTTCAGCGGTAGACAGACCTTTTTTTCTTTCGCAAGTCTTGTGCTGGGGCTGAACCGACGCTGTCTAGAAGACAGCCTATTTGAGAAGCCTACACAGCAACCTTCTAAGCAAAGCAAATCTTATGTGCAAAATAAATATATGCTTTTTCTCAATTTATTCGTGTTCATAAGTGATTCGAGTGATTTGCTTAAACTGAGCTATTCCTAGCATAGCTCATTTTGTTGTCACCAAGCAAGGGCGTAGCCAGGGGGGGGGGGGGTTCAACCCCCCCCCCGAAATTTTTCAATTTTGCTTGCGTATATATACACGCACACATACAAACGCACGCACGAACACACATAAAGTATGGTTGCACCCCCCCAAAAAAATTTCTGGCTACGCCCCTGTCACCAAGTATATAGATTTCGGTGTCCAATGCTTCTTACTGTTGCTGTGAAATAATGTATTTTTATTGCAATTGATACTTGTAATTATGTCATTATTACTAATTGTGTACTTTATACACCCCCTCCCCCCGCTGCAATGTCTTAATGGCGCTGAGGGTACTGTAATAAATAAATGAACTGAAAGTTTCAGTGCGCTGCATCTTTAATTACAACATTATGCTATACTAATAAATGTCTTTGCGTAGTATGAGCATCTTTGAAATAAAAAAAAGTATTCCAGTATCTGTATCGCTGTAACTGTATTCTGGAATACTTTTTTCGTCTTATTGCAAAAGTATCTCCGAAATATCCCGTTACGTTAAAGGCAAATGTATCTCAGTATCTGTATTTCAGGCTTCCAGTTTGTGTATTTCGATATCTGTATTCCGGAATACTTTTCTGAGTATCTCTGCCCAGCCCTGGTTCGATCTTATCTGAACACACCCTTCATCAACAAACACTGAACACGTTCCTTGGGTTGTAGGCCTGTAACTCCCTTGTGACATGCGCGATGCGATGTATGTATAAATGTACGTTCTTCCGTCTAATAAAATTCAGTTGCGAGTGAGCGCTTGTGGTTTGTGTTTCTTCTGGTCCTACGTCCTTTTGTGCGCTCAAAGTTGTTTAATCATGCGTACCAACTAGCCCACTTAGCCATTTTGTTACAAAGGCACTCCAAGCCACAGGCGGCAGAGGACTGTTGTTTCGGATCGGGATAGTCCGGACGGAATTTGAAGTGAAGTGACGGATCCAGACGGTGAGGCGGGGTATGCAGAAAACCGGACGTATTCCACATCCAATACGTGAGATCACGTGTGAGCGAGCGAATCTTGATGCTGCAGCGATCGTGATAATGTAATGGCTTCCTGCACGCAGCCTTCATGAGCATTCTTTGCAGAATTATCGGCATGTTCGTTGCCGTCGATGCCAGAGTGGCCTGGAGGCCACTGAAAATTATGTCATGACCTTTGTATTTATTTTCTTCATAGGTTTGTCTTATTTCCAATACTAGTTGTTCTTGTGCGCCACGACGTAAACTGACGACAGACACTCGATGACCAGCCGCTTTCTCAACAATCAATTTTGGTGTGCCGGAGCGGTTCTAGCTTCCAACCAGAAAGCGACGAAGGCGCTGCTGAAGTTTCTGCGCTCAACCGAGCTCGCTAAACGACAATGATGCTCCCGTGCTTGAGTGTGTGTGTGTGCTTTTTCTTTATTTTTTTGCCACTCTTTTTTCCTTCCTACCTTTCTATCCCTCTTAACCCCATTCCCCGGTGCAGGGTAGCAAACGGAAAAACTTCTGGTAACCTTTCTCTCTCTCTTCAATGAGTCATTTGTCAGTTGCAGTATATCGGTGAAACCAACACTGAATTCTGTAAAATTGTAATGCAAAATTAAACTTCATTATTCATGTTCCATTATCTAGACACGTAGCCTGCACGAGCCATGCCTAACTGTCTTTTAGGTTAGCCATACGTATTACAACGCGTGCTGATAAGAAATGACGCGAAATGTGGAATTCACTTTTAATTCACAAGTAAGAAATGAATGGCGCTAAATAATACTACCATTGGCTGCTGCCGCTGCTACTACTACTACAAATAATAATAATCAATCAATCAATCAAACGTTTATTTAATGTGCCCAGGAACAACCGTAAGGTCTTTGTACTGGCGCACAGAAAAACCAAAAACAAAAAAAACAAAAAAACAAAGGAAACATTCATAATAAAATATCAGGGATAAAAAACGTTACAAAATTGCACATTACAACTATGCGCAGGCAGAAAAAAAAAAATATCAACAGTGTACAAGGCTATGTAAGTACAGTGCAAAGCTCGGAGCAGAACAACGACTGGGAGCTGTGCAAGACATCGAGCTCCATAAAGTAAGCATTGTAAAGACGTTGTATCCTGCCAATGGTCGAATGTTCACAGAGGCAGGCGGTTACATGAAAAGGTCTATTCTCTCTGGTCAGCTTACGTGGAATTCGGAAATTAAGACAGTTGAGCAGTACAGGGCAGGATATGATCCATGCACAAGCTTGTAAAGAAATAACAGATCAGCGCGATTTCGTCGGCAGCAAAGTGATGGCAATGATAATAATCCAGCAGCGTTAGAACGAGATCCAGAGTCATTCTAGCGAAACGATGGTTGTAATGCTTAGGAATTTTTCTGGACTCGCTCAATGGCGTTGCTGCTGGAATTAGAATGCCATTCCAGATCACAGATGGATACTCTAGTTGAGGAATGACATAGCGCGGTGTACAATTTTCGGAAGGGCACAGGATAACGGAATTCTCTAGACATTCTGCAAACACAGCCTAGGGTGCGAAGACCCCGCAAAGCAACACGCTTAGCGTGAGCGGAAAAGTGTAAGGTGCTATCAAAAAGAACACCTAGATCATTGATCTCACATACCTTACACAACGACACAGAATTGACAGAATATAAAAAAGGCACACTAGATGTTTTTCGAGTGAAACTCATTACCTTGGTTTTTGAAATATTTAGGGAGAGGTTATTGCTCTGCATCATTCAGAAAAAGAACACAAATCAGATTGCAGCAAGCGACAATCGATAACTGAATGAATTTCCTTAAATATCTTTATGTCATCGGCATACAAAAGGAAAGACGAATTCCGAATGACAGAAGAAACATCATTAACATAAATTAAAAAGAGGAGTGGGCCCAGTACCGACCCTTGAGGAACCCCACTAGTAGCTTATACAAAGAGGACGTTTGGCCATTAACGGCAACGTAACATAATCTATCAAGAAGATAGCTATGGAGGAGATTCACAATTGAAGAATCAACATCAAAGTGTGCAAGTTTATCCACAAGCAGCGAATGGCTGACAACATCAATAGCTTTGCTAAGGTCACAGTAAATAGCGTCAACCTGTCCTCTCTGCGAAATAGGCGGGAGACTTGCATCATGAAACTGGCAAGATTAGTGACAGTTGAGCGGCCAGCGAGAAACCCATGCTGATTTCACAATCAATGAATTTTTTACATCAAAAGACAATATTTTGTGAAGAGCAAGCTCAAAGATTTTGGATGCGGCACAAAGAAGGGAATAGGGCGGTAGTTCGAGACGTCACTTTACAGCCGACTTAAACACTGGGAAAACACGAGCAGTTTTCCATATGCTAGGAACGTTGAAGCATGCAGACACTTATTAATATGGTAGTCAATACTGGGACAAGTATACTGCCATAGGCTTTTAGTATGGCAGAGGGGATGCCATCTGGGCCAGCTTAAAAGGATGGTTTCAAGCGCTTAATGCATTCTGAAATGGAATCTTCATCTAGCGACACAGCATCAGCTGCTCCAACTGCCTTAACCTGTCGACAGTTACTAGCTACAGAGGCTGGAGACTTATAGACAGATGAAAAATGCATGGCAAAACAGTCAGCAACGGCTTGAACTTTACTCCATTTGGGTCCAGTATCCTGAAGGACTCGCCACTTTTTCTCGACCGTTTGCGCACATACTTCCAAAACTCAGCCGGCCTGACAGACGCGCTTTTTTCTAAAAATGAAATATATAGGCTGTGATCCCGTTTATAAAGGCGTTTACAAAGAGTACGAAAAACGACAGAATTCTTCCTTCAAATGAGTTGATGCAGAACGTTTATACTTCCTGTGTGCACGATCTTTATGTTTCAGTGCACTTATAAGTTCTGATGAGAACCAGGAGGGATATTTACAATGATGAGGTGTATACTGGGGAATGAACTTGCGCATGCTGGTCAAGATCATCATCATCATCACAGAGCTCCGTATGTTCCGCCAACTGTGCTTTCTGTTGCCATCCTACAAACTTCTTAATCTCATCTACCCACCTAATTTTTGTCTTCCCCTCACTTGCCCTCTCTTGGACATCAACATGACCACCGGTGGGTTTGGCCGGCCCATCATTTCTTCTTCTTAATTTCAACTATGTTACCCCCGTTTGTTCCCTGACACACTCTGTCTCTTCCTGACCAATCTGTGGTGTCCTCAATTTAAGACCCTCTTTGTAAGTCATGGTAGGTAAGTACAAGCCAACCTTCCTCTTGTAGTCACCTCGATTTGATAGTGCTTGAAGGCAAATCTGTTATTTCACTCTCATGGCGTTTTGTCGATTTTTCTGATCATCAACATTGGAAAGCTTGGTTTTACAAACCAACGTCTGGTGGGCGTTTTGTCGATTTTTCTGGGAATTGGTTTTTCTGGTGACAGAGTGTTAGTTTGAGTGGTGGGTGAAATTTGTCAGGACGAACAAGAGAGATGTGAGAGAGTGATCCTTCGATAGGTTGATTATTAGAAATACACAGATCTAAGACGTTACCACAGGAATTGGCAATACTATTGTGCTGCTGTAGGGAATTAAAAGCGAGAAAATCTAACAATACGCTGCATTTGTTCTTTAAGAAATGATGATAATGAGAAAATTTAAGTGTGGTCCAGTCAATTCCAGGTGTGTTAAAATCGCCAAGTACAAGAATTTTGTGCTTCTTGTGTGAAATTACCACATTTTCAATAGAAGAGACGATCTGATTAAAAGCAATTGGTGAAACGCTAGGCGATACATAGAAACATCCAATCAACAATTTTTCACAGTGCTCAAGACTAATTTCGATCCAAATTGATTCAGAAATTGTTTCTATGTCCTTGCGTCTAACAGATCTTAGAGAACTGTCTATAGCCATCAATACACCACCACCTTTTTGTTTAGTTGCACAGAAGTCCCGATCACTGCGGAAGGTGGTGTAGTTCGACGGAAGATAGTCACAGGAAGGAATTTCACTGCACAGCCACGTTTCAGAAATCGCAATAAGGTTAAAAGAAGACGAAACAACATTAGCAAAGAATTCGCGCGTCTTAGTGCGAAGACCACGAGCGTTCTGATAAAATATATCCAAATTACACGGCACCGTTGCTTACGGGTGCGCACTCTGAGGGATGGAGCATGTCGTCGTGGAGAATCCCACGGAATGGTTTGAAAATGCAACCGCACGGCCACATTGACGGGTCATTCAGACGTTTCGATGCATCTTCGTCAACTGTAACGCAGAACGACGAGTAAGAGGGATATTTTGTTTTGAGCCGCCGGCAGGAATGGCAGAAAGGTCAACAGACTCAATGTGTTTCTTGAGGTCAGCAGATGTAGTGTCAGGGCTCAACTTGGACACAAATATAGCCCACTGCCGCTGGGGTCGTTGGGGGATTTGAGCCACTAACAAAGTGGACGAGTCCATGGCTCCAGTAGATACATGTGTTTTTTCTAATAATAATAATAATAATAATAATAATAATAATAATAATAATAATAATAATAATAATAATAATAATAATAATAATAATAATAATATAATAATAATAATAAGTCAACTGAAGGTTTATTTTTTCACATGCTACATATATAGAATGAAACAGAAAAAAAAGATAAAAGAAAAGTTAGCTGTCAACAAACAAAGAAAAACAAATTGTACACTCGATGCACGAGGCAGGAAGTAGACTCAATAGCCACGCGCGCCATTTGCCAGGAACTGAAGTTCTTTATCTAGGAGAGCAACCGACGGCTTGCTAACGCAGTTGTCAGAGGGAAGACACGACGCGCGTAGCGTTCCTCTTCGCGTTCCACGACGCTTTGAATGGATGGATGCAGCTTACGGCGCGGGTCTTCGCCCCAGCTTAAGAACCTGGCGAGCCAGCTCCCCAAAAAAACATTACACCATCTCCCGCTCAAGCGAACCATCTCCCTGCTGCTTCGCATCCACACATGGTTCCTTTTAGCGGGAGATGGTGTAATTTTTTTCGATTTTATTTTCTTTTTAGTTGTGCCAGTTCCATGACACTTGTTGCTCTTAGCCACTGTCCTACGCCGCGTACTCCAGTGAGTTCGGCGTTGTAGTGTTCTTGCATTTCTGTGTTATTAATCCCACGTGGCGACACTGACACTAACACTAGTAACTCACTAACAGAGGGCGCCACTTAGTGGTTGCAGATGTATATATCGTGGTTCAATAAACACTGCCGGGCAATTCGTTGCCGGCCCATGCAGCCGAACGCCCTTCCGTTACTCTCGACAGGCGTCTATCGCGCAAATTCCGATGCCGCTATAGTGTCGTTATTGAAGATTCTCTTGCGTGGTGCTTTGTTACAAAATCTGAAGCATGCAAGAATGGGGTTGCTTTGAGTCTCATGGCTTTCAGACATCAGCGATTCGAAGGATCTCGTGGATGTAAGTTTGACTTACATGCGATGACATTGATTTATATGCAAATAAGATTCAGACAGCTATAGCACCACTGGTACCAACGTACCAATGCTACAGATCTAATAAAGCAAGTGTTTACTTAACAGAAGATATCTTGGCGTAACCGTTTTTTTCCTTCCTGCTATCTTTAATTTACAGTTTTTGTAATCATAATTTGATTGTTAGCGCAAGTGCTTTTTTTAGCTGTCCTTCTTTGCTTCCCGTACATTACCTAGGTCTTGTACTGTCTCTTTTTTTCCGGTTGGCCGCTGCAATGTCTTCTGTAGCATGCTGCCAAAATAGGCTCTCTGCTTTATTCTCACTTTAACTGTCTACGGTATTTCTGATACTATGTACACATTTATATTTGTTCCTTGAGTTGACTGTTCTGCGAAGGCGATTCTGTAAACAATATATAATTATTTGGGCGTACTTCGACTGTACAGCACCAAACATTCTGCTTGCCCTTTAGTAAAATAGCCAATTGAGTTTGCATTGTAACCATGGAAATTATTAGGAGCCACCTTAAAGATGTTAGGAAGGGTATTCGAGAAACGTTGTTATAGCAAATGCTCCGTGTTTCTCATGAGCGTTCCAGCGAGCCATTTCAGGCAATTTTCCATACGCCTGAATTTTCTATGGTCTTATTCTAACAGGCAAGTTGACGATACCTCGTGCTTAATTGTCAGAGTTATTAGGGGTGCCGCCTGTACCGTGTTTCTGTACTTATGACACTGTGAATGTTTGATACGGTACCACGCTTTCTATTTTACTTATGTTGTTTTGCTTTTTAGGCCTTATATTTTTCCTTTTTATTTTTAGTGATCCACCACATGATCGGTAGTTATAAGGGGCAATAGCGCGAATAAAATAGCGGCGGTGTCCTGCTATGTTTGCTCTTATTCTTTATTTGGTGGTGGTGGGTTTAAACCGCAAACACTGTTAACACCGCTCGGTGCAAGCCGCTCCGAAATGTTCGGGAAGCTTTCTGCGTTGTTGCACACTGTTTTACGACACCGCACGACGCGAGTATATTCCGGAACTTACGCGAAAAACGCTGCAATGCTCGGTGTAAAAAAGACGCCGATAGGCGTCAGATACCGAGACTGTGACTTCGCCGCTGGGTCATTCCACGCCAAACGTCCCAGACATTTTGGCAACCATCTCAAATGTTTTCGAAAAAAAAAAACATGGTGCTGATTCGTTCCATTGAACACAGCGAATTGCTAGAATATTGCCAAGGGAAAAAAAAGTTTGGTCGCGTGGGAGCCCTCCGAATTTCACAGAATGTCGTCTGAATGTGGTTTGCCGGAAAAATTATTCTGAGAGTATCATTACTTCCTTCAATACCAAATTTGGTTTAGATACTAAGGAAAGGCGTTTGTGGAAGTTGTTAGAAGCTCAATAATATTGCTTCAATTTTTCTGCCATATACGCCTCCAGAAAATTTGCCGAAATGTTCTATTTTTGCATTTTTTCCTCGTGTATTTTTCCCTTGAGCTTCTTAATAATTTTCTGTTTAATTTATTGAGAGGAGCGCTGAGACGACGGGACAAGGAAAGACAACACACGGGCTCAATTTTCAAAATAAGATATTACTCTCAACGTCGTCTGGCTTCCCAATGATGCACGAATATGATTCAAGAGATTCTCTGCGGCGAGGCCTTTACGTTTCCCGCTCCAGGCCGTGATCAAGGGAACCAAACCCGCAACGGTACGCGAAAAAAGAAAAGGGCGCTGGTGAAGACGTCACATAAATTGAGCTGAACGACCTACAAACACGATTGGACTGAAGGCGATCAGATATTAGGCCATTATTTCGTTATAAGCTGCGTTTTCCTTGGGCCGTGAAGCGGTGCTGCAGATACGTGAAGCTTACGCGCTCACTGGCAGCTGACTTCATCATACATTCACATTATTCTTCGCGGCTAGGATAAGCGTATAATGGGATTAGCATAATCTCTCCCTGCAGCCAATTAGGCCTATCAAGGGCTCTCAAGTAACGAAGCGTTTTGCAATAAATATGCCAGGGTGGTACTTATCTGCACTCTGCCAGGAGCCTGGTTCGGGGAAAGCGTTAAGGCGGCGATTTCGCGAAACGAGAATGTCACATTAACGCGCTTCGATGCACGCTGTATCTGGCCTCTGAGGCTGATTACGAGAGACCTTGTCCGTGCTATTGCGTGACGTTATGCCATCTGCATCAATGCTTCCGTTCCTGTTTCCCTGCTTCTGACGAGCTGATCTGATTTATTTTATCGACTTGCGATTCATCAGTATAACCATTTGATTCTGCGTAAAAAAAAAAATGAAACCATTCATTACGGTTTGCTGTTCAATAATTTATCAGGCCAGAAGTAAGGACGATCCGCGTGTTTCGTTTCTCTCTCTTTGTTCTTATCTTCTGAACAAACATGACATCCATCGATAACACGCCCAAGTGACTAACATAACAACGGAGTGACGAAACCAATCATATTGTTTCTCTCGATGCCTGAGCCCTCTAAGTCATCGTACAGTATTTTTTTTTTTATTTCCAGACACGTGCATTCGTAGATCAGCAACGAAAGGACGCCCGGCTATACGTATATATATCTAAGAACAGTAATAATTATCGCCGAGCGGCAGTGTAGACAAGATGATTCCAATGTGTGCCAGTTATATCCTGGACATCTAATAAAGTGCGAGCACGTAAAGCAAAGCCGCCGTGCGGAGTCTCCTTCATCATGGCCGGTCGTGAACGTGACGAAAACGCGAACAAGCTAGCGCTGCGTTGCCGCGAGTAAACAGAAGAGACAACGCGGCCGCAATAGCAGCGGCGGACTAAAACAACAGCTGCCGCGTTGGCTGCATACGGGCCAGGCGGAATAATGATAAAATTAAAACACCAGCGAACAAGCCAAAGGGCAATGAAGCAAGTGCGCAAAATGTGGCGCATAAAAAAGTGGGGGGACGGAAGAAATAAGCGCTGCGTTTAATAAGCCGCTGACTGTAAACGGCGGTTGTCGGGAGTTGAGCCTGATGACGGCTGCCACGTCTTTTTCATTGTTTTCGAGATGGTGTCGCTACCGCGGCGACAGTGTCCTCGGAGGAGAGGGCGCTTTTAATATCCGGCCACGGCCACGTGATGGGGTCCGCAAGTGTGCCACCACCAAGCAGGCGCCGCGGCAGTTTCCGCTCGGCCACCTGCTTGGGCCGCGTTGGGACGTGAAATGAATGCCTCGCGTTTTTCGCGTGGCATGCGCGTGCAGCGTCTTATAGGCGCGCACTTGTACGGCACCGCAGCTAAATTGCCAAGCGGCCGTGTCTCATTGTGAGTCTAAACAGACAACCGCGCTCACTTCCGCTGCAGTAATTTTTGGGTCAGGCGCAGTGCGCTCGCGTTCCCGGCAAGTTCTTTCTTTTTAAAAGGAAGCGGATGGCAGGCGAAGGAAATAAAAAAAAAAACTTTTGTTCCTCTATTTTTGGTTTCAGCAGTACTACGCCGTAGAAGAATTGCGAGATATTGGGTATTTATTGATTGGAAGTAGTTGTGCATTTTTGAGCATCACGAGATCTTACGTCGCATTTTGCTTGTATCTTTTACTTATAGGCTGAGAGGCCACATGTGCCTATTGTCGGTCATTCGCCACTTTCTTTTTTTTTGTTCTGAGTTTCTCGTAAGTTCTCGCATGGACGGATTTAAGAAGCAAAACTCAATAACGAAGATTGGCATGGAGAACGGGCGTTATACTGAAGAAAGAGAAAAATTTTTGAGAGAACCGGCAGGGAAAGAAGAATTATTATGACGATATTCTGTTTGATTTATACGGCACGAAACTAAGAAAGAAAGAAGAAAGAAAGAAAGAAAGAGAGAAAGAAAGAAAGAAAGAAAGAAAGAAAGAAAAGAAGAAGAAAGAAAGAAAGAAAGAAAGAAAGAAAGAAAGAACAGAAAGAAAGAAAGAAAGAAAGAAAGAAAGAAAGAAAAGAAAGAAAGAAAGAGTGTTTCTTTTTGAAGTACGACTACGTACTGATTGGCTCAGTTCAGTAACAAAAATTTAGATATTTTCAGAGCATGCTTTAGAAAAATCCAATGAAGCTGGTTTTGTCCACATTCTCTAATCGCTTTTTCTTTTCTTGCCCCGAATAAAATGCACGAAATACCAAAATAATGACGTCACAACGTTCATTTGCTTTGGATGCAACAATTTCAATCTTGCTTTCAAGCAGCGAAAGCCGACTGTCCGTTGCAAAAGGAACTGAACGGGCTATACGGTTGCTACGCTAACACGCAGAACTCTCTCACGCGGTCCAACACGGTGAGAGGTGCACGGGGGGCTGCAAGCGTATCGAGACACTTGTCGGCTTGCTTTGAGGCTGGCCTATGGCGTATAGTCTTTGGATACAGCCTGCCTCGGTGACTAGTGTCTATCACTTCGCGCTGCTAAGCACGAGGGTACGGATTCGATCTACGTGCACGCTAAAGAGACCCGGGTCGTCAAAATTAATCCACAGTCTCCCCATGCGTATGACGTGCCTCAAGATAATGTCCTGGGTTTGGCAGTAATTATTTTCTTAGGTTTTACATGCGCAATGACGCCAAGTTCTTTTTTTGCTAGTTGGCGAGTGCTCCGTAAAGTACGAGCAAAAATACGGGCAAAAGATCGTCAGCCCATTTTATATCCCCTGCAGTATCTCCCCAGCGATCTCCAATTGTGCGAGCCATTTGATGCCTGCGAACTGACTGACCACCGGCGGTCTGCGTGGCGGGCCGTGTAACGCCAACGCTATTCCTCTTTGTTCTCCGAGTCATGCTGCTCTCTTCCCATCGCCTAATGTTGCGCCCATCGCGCACTGCGTTGTCTTTAGCTTCTGGAGTTCACTCGTTGTCCTCCGAATTTCGGCCACATATGGTAGAAATGGCAACAAAGAATGATTGTGCACTTTTTTCTTTAGAGAAGGCCTGTCATGATTTGGGCAAAATACAACGCAACGGAAACAATTTCACTGGGCTTTTCGAGTATGCCGAACAATTTTCCAGTCAAGCTTGTGCCCTAAAACGAATATTAAAAATTTCGCATAACTCAACTAATTAAGCTCACAAATCGTTCAAAGCGTTCTCCAAAAAATACCCTGCCCATACCGTTGGCCGGAAAGAGAAACGCAGTGCTGACTTCTTTTATTCATTGAATTGAATTATTTTTTCTTTGGTACAGTTCACAAAGGGCACATGAGCCAAAGACGCATGACCCCTATACCCGCGAAATACAGGGCCGCGTCATTTGTTGTTGGCACTAAACAAGCCCACATGAGGTTACATACTGCCGCCAGGGCTGGGCAAGATACTTTGAAATTGTATCGCGATACGATACAAGATACTCTGGCAAGAAATATTGAGATACAGATACAAGATACTCGCGGAATAATTGTATCCGATACGATACTTCCCAATTGTATCTTAAGATACTCGATAATTTGGAAATTTGCTATTATATATCTATTAATGAAGCAGCAAAGGCCTATGTAGAAATGTGTTTGACTTGAAATTTCTTAACTGCGACCAGCTTGTTTAATTTTAACAAAATACCTGTTTGTATCGCAAGATACAAACTTTCTTGCTCAAGACGTATTAGTTTCATTTCTAAACGACTTATTGGGATTTGTTTGGCTGCTTAACATGACAGCTCTTTAACTGCTGCGCTGTCGTTTTGCTTGACACTTCTGTAGTTTATTGGTGTCGCTGCTCTACTTGGCGACTATATATCTAGCTGGTTACCATCTACCTGCAAGTGCCCTCGCACGATGGCGCAAATTCCGCTGTGCAGTCTTACCTTGTCCGCAAGCATATTGTTTTCGTAATACCGCATCCATCGGCAGGTGTACAGCAGCAATAACGTTGGTAGCGGTATTGTTTGTGACGCATCGTGTAAAGACGATGACTACATAGTCGGAGCTCCCAATTAATGAGGACATAAACTGCAGTGAGTTTTCATATTTTACTTATCTGCTGGCGTAAAGCGTTCGTTAGCAACATATTCACTAACGTGCAATCTTTTACCATTTCAGGAGAGTTGCTTGTTGGGCAAGTTGGTACATACTTAGTTAACTACAAAAGAAGGTTTTTCCGAAATAAACGCCAGTTGTTAGTGCCACGTCTCTGCGCTCTGTCTCTGTTTTCTGCCGCTCTGCTGTTTTCCGTTTTTCGACGTTTTGTGGCTTCTTTTGTAGTTAACTTTTACCATTTATTCTCCGAGATAACCTGAGCTGGCACGAAACGTCTCAGAAGTGTTCTAGAGGCACAAAGCGCCGCAGGGTATCAATGCTATTCACACTATTGCCACTTCTGGCACTGCTTACCTGCGGATTTGTAACAATAAGAATACTTTAAGGTGACCTAAAAAAAGGAAAACGAATATATTTAAGTCATATAGCAAGGTGGTTCCGTATTAAACAATCAAAGTTAATGAGCATACAGGGTGTTTCACGTAAGTAGAACCCAATATTAAAAAAAAAAAAAACAAGTGGTTAACCACCGCTGAATGAAACCAAAGGTATTTGGTTTGCCGTCGTGTGGCACTCGTTATGGTATGTTTTGTAGTAAGCTTAACCGGTTAATTAAATAAGGTCAATTATGCGACATGGCGACATTTTTAATATTCACTTTAGGACCAACTGCGCTTCGAGACATCGTAGAGCGAATTTAAAAACGACCGACCCAGCTTTTTTTTTTTTTTTTTTTTTTTTTTGGCAGCATACTTGCTGCGTGGTGAATGTTTTCGGGCTTTAGAGAAAGCCCGCGAAATATGAAATAAAACCACGTTCGCAGACAGTTAAAAAATAAGAATAAAGCAGAGAACGCATTTCAGAACCAGCTTAAAAAAGACATATTACAATAAACAGATGGGCTTTTGAAAAACTATGCGGAGGACTAGGTAATGTATGGGATGCAAAAAAAAACGGAAGACAGCAAGGAAAGCACTTGTGCTAACAATCAAGTTATCATTAAAAGAACTTTTCGAATAATTTAGCAGGAAGAACACACACACAGTACGTCAAAATATTTCCTGTTACGTAAATGCTTGTTCTATTGCATCTAACGTCAGCCCCGATAGTGGGACGCTTGTTGGAATCTCCTTTGCATGTAAGTCAATCTCATCGTACTATGTAGTCAAGCTTGCATCCACAAGATCTTTCAGATCGCTGATGTGTGGAAGGCGCGGGACGCAAAGCAGCCCCATTCTTGCATTCTTGAGACATTGCAACGAAGCATCACGCAGGACAAACTTCGCAGGACAAAGCATCACGCAAGACAAACACAACTAAAAAGAAAGAAAACATCTAGAAAAAAAAGGTAGGCAGCGCGTAGACGTTCGCACGCATGTTTTTTGTCGCGATGGCTCGAGCGCCACCATGTGACTCTGCTCGGGACGCTTAAATATCATCGCCTGTGCTCGCTGGAGTGCTCTGGCGGAAATATACAAGAACTTTACTGTCGTTAGCTTTGTTCAGGTGGCTTAGTGGCAGCAATATCAGCTTGAGAACCGGAATTCCGGTCGACATTTATTGTTTTGCACGGTGGTGTTTCTATAGCAGTATCTTGTATCTTAAGATACACGATGCATTATCGAATGTATCGGAAATACAGATACAGATACTCGTTTTGCAAAACGTATCGCGATACAGATACAAGATACCCAAAGAGTATCTAAGATAGTATCGAAGATACATGTATCTTCGATACTGCCCAGCACTGACTGCCACAAAACCTTACATGTATGACCGAGAATATTACAGAGTATACTGCTGCAGTCAAGATAAAAATTTAAATCTGGAAAGAAAACAGAAAGACAAAGAATTGTATAGGTGTCCTTAGATAATGGCGCTAGCTGCAGGGTTAACTTCCTGCAATGGAAACTCTGTGTGGAATGTACAGCTTCGGTATACTTTGAGGATTCTTTGTGTAAACTGATGGACCGCGTGAACGCACATAGTCCGCCATGACCGTCGCCCACCTCCATTGTACGCGTGCGCCGAACGAAAGGAGGGAGAGGAGGGCGTTTTTCAACAGCGGAGTTGTGAAAGCTTTTCGTTGCACGAACAGAAACGAAGCGGCACTCGTTCGCTTGTGCTTCGCTCCCACAACACGTGCGCCGATTTGTCCGGCCGTGGAACGCAATAACCACGATGGGCGAGTATGTTACGTGACTAAAAATACTTTGACACGAAGGGTAAGAAAGGCGCCTTACCTCGCAAAGAACAGTGTTCTTTGCCGAAACAAAGTTCTTTCGGCCGATGTTGTGCAGCCACTGCTTCTTGCGCACGCCATCACACTCAGTGGTGTAAATCACGGGGAGATCAGGGGGGGTCCTGACCCCTTGTGTTCAGGCTGGGGGGGGGGGGAGGGACACTCCTTGCAAGTGTCCCCCCCTTCAGATGTATCTTTCAGGACGTCTTATTTGAACTTCTTGAACATCATATTTGAAATTGAATTGGGTGTGTCCCGATTAGATCGAACACGAGGTCCCGGTCACCATTCCCGATTTTGATAAAATTACTGTAGGTCTAGGCATTACACCCAGAACAATGGTTTCGCAGTTGGTTTTGCAAAAAAAAATTTGTTCGCCTGAAAAAAAAGAATACACAAATTTTGGCCGCAAAAAACACTTTTCCGCCAATTTCACGATTTCTGAACTTTGAGCGCACCTAGGGAAGAAACGGTGCACTTCTTCGTCACAATATTTATTCCCCTTAAAGAACAAGTGAAATACAATCTTATGAGTCTTTTATTTCCCTTGCTTATCGAAGCACTTTTGAAGAAAAAAATCACAAACTTGGCAAATCGCACAAAATACCTTTATTTCGGGAATTTATTGCTGCATGCAAGTTAAAGTGAGGATAATAAAACTCGGTGCATATTAACTTTGATACTTTCGCTCTCTTTTAAAATAATTTGCATGGTTTTATCGCGTTCTGTTTCACTCGATAAGTGGGCTGCAACGTAAGTGATTTACCAAAAACGCCGAACTTTGAAAATGATTTTCTCAAAAAGACCATTTTTAATTTTTTTTTAAATCCCTCTGATTGAAGTCAAGGACGTCATCTACAATTCTGCAGAAAAAGACGTTGCATTATTTTGGTTGCTAACAAGTTATAGTGCGTCGAATGTGACCATGCCAGCCTAGCAGCCGCGTCGTCGTTATGTGCTGGAACTCGGATATAAGTTGCTAAAAACACTTGTACATGACATAATCACAAATCAGCAGCTCCACGCCAACAAATGCGCAGCCAGGTGTCATGGTTCAGCAAGCTTAGTCTTGCGATCATCAGCCGCTTGACAAACCCGCAGCAGCGGCCGTTCCATGCTGCGGGCGCTCACTTTACATGAGTGCCGCTTCGAATGCGGATAAGCTCCGCTTGCGCGCCAAACTACGCTCAGAGGACGAACGAGAGAAGTAATGCATCACTGTGAAAGTTATTTTAAATGCATCACTGTGAAAGTATGCAAATTATTTTAAAAGAGAGCGAAAGTCCTCACTTTAACTTGCATGCAGCAATAAATTCCCGAAATGAAGGTATTTTGTGCGATTTGCCAAGTTTGTGATTTTTTTCTTCAAAAGTGCTTCGACAAGCAAGGGAAATAAAAGACTCATAAGATTGTATTTCACTTGTTCTTTAAGGGGAATAAATATTGTGACGAAGAAGTGCACCGTTTCTTCCCTAGGTGAGCTCAAAATTCAGAAATCGCGAAATTGGCGGAAAAGTGTTTTTTGCGGCCAAAATTTGTATATTTTTTTTCAGGCGAACAAAATTTTTTTTCGCAAAACTAACTGCGAAACAATTGTTCTGGGTGTAATGCCTAGACCTACAGTAAATTTCATCAAAATCGGTAATGGTGACCGGGACCTCGTGTTCGATCTTATCTGGACACACCCAATTAAGAATAGCACACTTTCCGTAAAACCAACTCTGAAATCTGAAACCCTTCCAATAAACAGAAACGAAGTACAAAAGTGAAAGCTGCTTGTCGTTTCATAAAGTACTGAAGAGCATGAGCTTTCTGGAATGCTACGGTTACTTCAGACGTGCCTCAAATGTCTATTACGCTGAAGTTGAAATTAATAATAAAGGATCCCCGATCATCTACCTTTACTTACGTCGACGATTCGTTGGAAGCCATTCACAATGAAGTATAAACGCGATCGCTCGACTACGATTGTTTACTTTAATAAAAATTGACGGTGAACATAAAATTGCTTTACAAGAAAGTTTCCTGGGGCAAATCGTGGGAGGCCTTTTCTAACAGGTTTACACGATGGAGAATGAAAAGCTGTAGCTTTATATACGCGCAAAAAAAAGTGCTAGCATTTGTCTTTCATGGTTTAAACCGAATGAAATGGCTGAAAGGAAGGAAGGAACAGGAGAGGGAGGAAAAGCAGGCATGTTAACCAGTCTAGGAAAACTGGTATGCTACCCTACACTGGGGAAAGGTATGGGGGGGGGGGGGGGGTTCCAAAGAACGCTGTGGAGCTGGAAATATGCTATAGTTACGCTTTAAAACAGAATTTTTTAATTTCATTTGAAAGAATTATTTTAATTTTGATATAGTAAAAATAAAACATTTTTGTCAAAACAAGGTGGCCGCCATCGCACGAGGTGTGTCTCCCCTAGAAATTTTTCTGGATTTACTCCACTGATCACACTTACCTTGCGGTACCATAAAAAATTCGGCAGATCCCACGCATTGTGGGAATCGGTTTCATGCGAAGCAGTCAGCGAGTACTTCTAGGCTGTGTTTTATGGCTTTGAGCTAAGCGTTACGGGGTGGATGGACGTGTTTTTGCAAGCGTGGTGGCTGTGCGCACATCGTGGGCTTACCAGACACGTCGACAACACCGGCGCTTAAAGAGTAACTTATGGTGCGACGTAACGTCAGCTCTCACGTTACAGTACATACGTCAGTATTACCGCAACTAAGTGCACTCTTTGTGCAATCATGTGAATATCATACGTAACTTTCGTTAATGTATTCCTCCGGGGTCGAGCAATGATTCAAATAGCTTACTGACTCATAGGAAGATAATGCTTATTAGACTGCTTTAAAAGCGGATCCAACACTGGAACCACGGACATTAATCTGATATGACGCCTAGGAGTACATACGTATAGTGTTTATTGCATTCTTTTAAAATTAGATAGCCAGCACCACAACCACAACTGACGCTGCACCGCCATTAAGCCTGCATGAAGCGCTGGACACATGGTGCGAATTCGGATGCGATTCGTCGTACGGCTGTTCGTGCCAACAGCCGCATCCGACAGACGCCCAACAGGTTCCATCAGCGTGCGGAGACGATTCGCACGCCGCACGGGCATCCAACTTGCTGAATGTAGCCGCGCGGCTGCCGCGTCGGTCTGACGGCCGCAGCCAATGGTAGCGCGGGAGACGCCTGACGTCACGCCTCTGGTGGCGCGTTTGTTGCTTGTTTGTTTGTTTGCGCGTTTGTTGCACTACGTTCGGACGGCTCCGATCATGAAAAACGTTGGATAAACTTTCTTTCTGACATCACATAACCCATGACGTTTGAAGTGTGTCATTTGTGCAAGGCGGCGCCCGTTTCCGAACCACTAGCGAGATATCGAGCCGTGATGGAAGGCCACTTCGCAGGTAATAGCCGCACCGGCCGTCTCGGCGAACCGGCCCGCTTCGCTTCCACCGTTGCTCGTCAAATCGAGGTCTACGAGAAAACCAATTGCGCATGTAAATACGTGTCATCAGCGTAAAAGTTTTAATCGTGTTGATAAAAATAAGTGCTCGACGATCAGCTCGCGTTTGATCGCGAACGGCGCTAGCGACTACGTCCGCCTTGCTAGGCCTACGCTCGGTGTCGTGACAAGCCTACTCTCGGAGTCGCGAGTGAATGCGGTCTGTTGAGATGTTTGTCGCTTGCGAAGGCGTAGCTTTATTGGCAATGTTCTTACAGAACGAAGCTTGGCCGCGTAAGGTTGTTTGTTTTGCAGTCAACGAAGAGGATGCGATGTCTTCCGAGCGTGCAAGCCGGGGTGCCGTGTGTGGGCGGAGCCTGCGCGCTGATTGCTCGTTCGCCCCCATGTGTCCTGAATCGCCGTATACCGCGTGCGGCGTCGCACGTCGGATCGGATGCCGAATCGCACCATGTGTCTAGCGCTTAAGCGCTGGACACATGGTGCGAATTCGGATGCGATTCGTCGTACGGCTGTTCGTGCCAACAGCCGCATCCGACAGACGCCCAACAGGTTCCATCAGCGTGCGGAGACGATTCGCACGCGCACAGGCATCCAACTTGCTGAGCCGCGCGGCTGCCGCGTCGGTCTGACGGCCGCAGCCAATGGCAGCGCGGGAGACGCCTGACGTCACGCCTCTGGTGGCGCGTTTGTTGCTTGTTTGTTTGTTTGCGCGTTTGTTGAACTACGTTCGGACGGCTCCGATCATGAAAAACGTTGGTTAAACATTCTTTCTGACATCAAATAACTCATGACGTTTGAAGTGTGTCATTTGTGCAAGGCGGCGCCCGTTTCCGAACCACTAGCGAGATATTGAGCCGCACCGGCCGTCTCGGCGAACCGGCCGGCTTTGCTTCCACCGTTGCTCGTCAAATCGAGGTCTACGAGAAAACCAATTGCGCATGTAAATGCGTGTCATCAGCGTAAAAGTTTTAATCGTGTTGATAAAGTAAGTGCTCGACGATCAGCTCGCGTTTGATCGCGAACGGCGCTAGCGACAGCGTCCGCCTTGCTAGGCCTACGCTCGGTGTCGTGACAAGCCTACTCTCGGAGTCGCGAGTGAATGCGGTCTGTTGAGATGTTTGTCGCTTGCGAAGGCGTAGCTTTATTGGCAATGTTCTTACAGAACGAAGCGTGGCCGCGTAAGGTTGTTTGTTTTGCAGCCAACGAAGACGATGCGATGTCTTCCGAGCGTGCAAGCCGGGGTGCCGTGTGTGGGCGGAGCCTGCGCGCTGATTGCTCGTTCGCCCCCATGTGTCCTGAATCGCCGCATACCGCGTGCGGCGTCGCACGTCGGATCGGATGCCGAATCGCACCATGTGTCTAGCGCTATAGGCTGTTTTTACAAAGCAGTTAAGAGACCTGGCATGGCTCTGTGGTAGAATACCTGATTGCCATGCAGAATGCCTGGGTTCGATTCCTGCTGGGATCCTAATGCTTATTCTTTCCATTCGTCGGGTCAACGCTGCCGATGTCGGTTTCTCTTAACGATCTCACATTTAAATTACGACTGTCTGTTCTCGCCGTTCCTGGGTAAATAAAACTGTCAATCACTTGTGGCGCATACCCGCACACCGCGGCCCGTTGTAAACGGGTATGTGCCACACGTGTCTGCAGGAAACTGTTTGACGACGTACGGGACAGGATTTTCACGTTACTCATGTCATGACCCGACAGTTATATTTGTCAAATCCTCTTACCTTCACAGGCCATTTTTGGTCTACACCAAGTTAAGGAGGCGATCATGAGAGCACCCAGACGTAGGCGGCTAGATAGATAGATAGATAGACAGATAGATAGATACGTAGATAGAAACGCCCAAAGTGCCAAAGGTTCGCTAAGAAATGCTTCGCATTTAAAAGTGCATAACCATTTGTATGCTGGTTCCTGCAGTTATAGGCGATATAGCACGGCACAGCGCGACACACAGCGCAAAAAAAACGCCAGGCCTGCGCTGAAACCGCAGCACAGCGAAAGCTGGAAGAGCGGCGTTTCTAGAGCCCGTTAAGCTCTCTTGGGGCTACAATACAAGTACACTAGAAAGGTACCCACTACGCCATAAATCACAATTTTTTGTGAAGTTGGGAAGCACCTACTAAGACATTATTCGTCATTCTGCGGAGAAGCGAGGCACCAGCTACACGTCTGTCAGGCATTATGGGCACTTTGTTGACGCGACGACTGATGACGATGAAGAATTAAGGCTCAGCCCTTTGTAATGGGTTGGAATCTTTAAACGGCCCACCAGTTATGTAATTTGCATTGGGTGACGCCCGGCCGCTATTTCCCTCTCCCGTCATGCTGTATAACATACGCTGACATGGGAGAGAGACGGGGGGGGAGGGGCGGCGAAGAACTTTACCGGCATGGCTCAGAGGTTGAATACTGGGCTCCCACGCAGAGGGCCCAGGTTCGAACTTCGTTCCATCGTGGAATTTTTTTCTTATTTCGTTTTTTTTTTTTCTTATTTCTAGTGATACTGGTTACGGACACCGGCGGCGGCGGCGGCGGCGGACAACTACGGCGTCAAAAACGGCCGGTGAAATGATCTCATAACAGCTTTCGCTGTAAAACAAAGCGCGCACAACGTTCGCTACACGGAGCCGCGGCGAAAAATGGCGCTAGCGAAAAAGAAAAATACCAGCAAAACGCAAGATCCGCGCGTCTCTAAGGGCAACCGCGAAGGAGACCAATCGTCGTGCGTCAAAAGCGGCGGAGAACGGGAGGACGCGAAAGGGGCGGGGAGGTAAAGACCCAGGTGAAAATATTGCAACTGGAAACAGCTGGCCCCAACTAGGACCAGTTCAACTGGTTTATGGTCAAATTCCCAGTTGGGACCAACTGGGACGGAATTCCCAACTGGGACCCACCGGCAACTGGTCCCAACTTGGAATTTGACCATAAACCACTTGACCTGGTCCCAGTTGGCACCCACTGACAACTGGGAACCCTGCCATAAGCCACTTGATCTGGTCCCAGTTATCTCCAGTTGGCAGTGGGTCCCAGCGGGGGCCAGTGGCTCTTACTGAGATCTCAATAAGAGCCAGTTGCCCGTTGCAAATGGTGTCCCATTAGGAACTACTGTCTGAAGCTGGTCCCATGAAAAATTAAACCTGATGTGGCTATTTAATTCCTTGGGCTCCAGTGCAAGATAAAAAAAACAACCTTGGATACTCCATCAAATGTTTATTTTACAAACATTACACAGCACTCAAATTTTTTAGTGTTTGGCGGCAATCCTGCATTTTTCCGTGAGATTCATGTACCTGTGACCAATGGGAGAGCATTGCTGCAAAATAAGAGGTAACATATGTTACATGCATGTCTCAGAATAGCCATATCAATTTATTATACACAGCAGACCAGCCTTCTAAAAATTCACACTACGAACACTATTCCAGAGATCATGCCGGATGTAATCCGATTTTTTTTAAGACGCTTACCTCAGCGCCAAAAGCATAAGAACTACGGGCAGTAAGGCGATCGAAAGCATCTTTGTTTCCACTCGAATGTATCTACAGATGCAACAGGTTCGCGAATATCTATTTGCAGTGCAAAATACGGGCCCCTTTGCACTTTCTTTAAAAGTCGCGGACGGAGCTACAAATTTGCACGAGTATACTTTATAGTTATTTAGCATGCCGTTCAAAATACTATTGCACGGCACTCGTTTTCTGTGATGCTCCAAAACAAATGGCAGAAAATTAGCAAGCACTCCGCACAAAACCCCTAAGCAAACATATTACAGAGCAGTGCCGAAAGAACTTGTTTACAATGCGGCTTTCCATCGTCTAAACACTCAAAACACTTTGCATTGCATTATATCAAGATGTTCTCTAGGATATTGAACAACTAGCACTCGAAGCATAAGTGATATATAGTTACCTTCAAACGGCTGCATCGCCGACAAGGCGCAGGCTTGCACAGCATTCCGCACACAATGGATCCACATATCCGTGTTGTCACAGGAAAAAACACTTGTCCGGCGTTCACCCATAAAGACATCTAGAGATGAAACTGTCGGACACTTCGACAAAATCTAAATTACGCACGCCATGACTGCACGTTCCTTTTGAAAAACAGCACAACTAAGCACCGCTTCCACGGACCACCACCACAGAACACTTCCACCACTCGGCAGCTAGCTCTCGTACACGGCCGCGTCTCGTGCGCGCGGGTGGCAGGAGACGGTAGGTGGGGTAAAACGTTCGGTTCACCCATATAGCCGCTTAAAACCGGCTTGACTTGGCTTGAAGTGTATAAGTAGGTGGCGGCAGAGTAGCGTTCAGGCCGCCGTTTATTTCTGCGTGGTGTGGTGGATGTTGGCAGAGACGGCACTACTGGTGTTGGTTTTGAGTACAGTTTTGAGCGTGAACTGCGTGAACTGTGTGCGCGAGAACCGCCTCTGGCCGTGGTGTAACGGTGGGGACGTGGTCGCGTTGTGTAGAGTGTTGTAGAAAGTGATTCGTGTGCAAGTCGTTGCCGCTTTTGTTTCTGCGATGTCCCCGTGTTCAGTGGACCGCCGCCAAATCTATAAGCAACGATAACGAGCGTGAGATAAAGGCCATGTGTATGCGATTTGTGAATGTCTGTAATAGTAGTGGTTCTTAATTGATGGAAAGGAAGAACGGAGTGTCTAGCGCGTTACGTCTAGACGTAACTATAGGAGCCGTTGCAGTTACGTCTGGACGTAAGAATAACAAATCTTAAAGTTACGTCCAGCGTGAGATCTGACACACCGAACCGATCGGCTCTAGTGGCGCAGCGGGCTAGTACGTGTCGTGCTCGGATCTGCGAGGACGTTGGTTCGAGCCTCGCTGTTCTTCTCTCTCTTTTTTTATTAAGTGCTCCACGGGCGCCGTAATATTTTTTGTTTAAGGAAATCGCCTTGATGGCAGCGGTGGACGCCCCAGCCCACGTCGCGCTCCGTACTCTTGCTGTAGTGACACGAGCCACTCGAGCAAAATAGTGGAGCGACGACGGCGCACCGCGAAGCGACAGCGTCCCAGTGACACGAGCCAACCACTGAGACTGGCAAGATAATTATTAAACTTAAGTGCGCATTGTGAATCACACGGTGGATGTAACTTTAGCAGCTGATTATGGCTCCCTGCGTCGTCTGCTAGCCACACCGTGTTCGCTAGTGTGCGAACGTCCTGCGCGCGTCCTCAGAGGGCAGCCTATTCCGTTGTGTTAGCACAGCATCAAATGCTTGTACGTATGTCTGCACGATATAAACAAGCATTTCAATTTCCAAGGCTTGAATGCTGACTAATAAGTGAGGAAGACACGCAAATTGGGCGAGTTGGTGAGGTTCCATGGTAAAAATATAAAGCAGCGCTTTTTTAAACACAAGACGAAGGAATGGAGGGACGCATACGTCTCTTCTTTCCTTCGTCTTGTGTTTAAAAAAGCGCTGTTTTATATTTTTAATAAGTGAGTGCATGCACGTGTCGGTATGGAGGTGTGAATGCAGAATTTTTGAGACACAATTATTATTTTATTTTATTTATTTAATACCCATAGCGCCCATACAGGCATTACAGTGGGGGGGGGGGGGGGGGTGTACAGAAGAAGAACAAGCATGAAAGTTGCAGGTGCAAATGAAAATGTAGATTATTCTACGCCGACACAAACGTACACAGCTGCGTCGAACACAGCTACATCAAAAATGTCGTATACATTGGGAAAACAATCTAAAATAAACAGAAAGCACAGTGATAATAGTTAATGGCAATGCGAACAGTAATTACAACAAAGCACGGCAGTGGTAAATATATAGTACAGCACAAGATGCAAAGGAAGCACTAAAAGAAAACAACACAGTTAACAAATGGGATGCAGTATAGATCATGGTGATTACCAGGCGTACGCACGATTTCTTTTAAGGCTCAGTGGTCAAAAGATTCAGTCATTTTTATTGCAGAAAAGAATGCGTCATTAGACGAAATTCCTACAATTGTGGAAGGAAGTCGATTCCACTGACTGATAATTCTGGGAAAAAAAGAGTTGCTGAAGGACGATGTATTGCATTTATATTCTCTTATCTTAATTGTGTTCGTGATCTTTGCGTGCTGATGTGTATTGAGGCCGGTTAATGTATACGTCACGGGGAATTCGAGTATGAAAATGATATATGCTGTGTAATAGCTTCAGTCGAAATGACGCTCTTCGCATGCTGCAGAGACTTCCATTTTAATATCGCCTTAGATTCCGTTGAACTAAACTGTCTGTCATACATGGGTATATTAAGCACATATATTGCCGCCATGGACTGAACTTTTTCTAATCTTTCTTTGTTTGATGCTGTTGAAGGTTCCCACACGCAGCACGCGTATTCCAGCACTGATCTTACGTATGTTTTATATAATAACTCCCGGGTTTGCTGTGGAAATGCACGTGTATTTCGTCGCAAAAATCCCAAACTCCGACAAGCTTTACCTACGGTATAATCCACATGCCGACTCAATGATAAAGAGGGGCAAAAGTAAACGCCTAGGTATTTGTATTCGCACACCATTTTTACCGGTGAGCAGTTTATTGTGTATTCGAATTCACCTGGACTTCTTTTTTTCTGGTGAACCTCATGCACACCGTTTTCTTAAGCTTCAGTTTCATTTCCCATCGCCCACACCATGCGTGTATCGCACATAAGTCGTTTTGGATCACAGATCAGTCAGTTTCAGAGGTAATTTTGCGGTATAATATGCAGTCATCTGCAAATAGCCTAATATGATATTGTACGTTTTCGTTAATCTCATTGATATAAAGTAAAAAAAGAAGGGGTCCCAGTACTGATCCCTGAGGCACCCCTGACGTAACATCAGTTATTGCAGACTGTTCGCCGTTTACAACTACGCATTGTCGCCTCTCACGTAGATATTCAGCAACCCATGCAATAACTTGGGGATTAATGTCAAAGCTGGACAGTTTTTGCAGTAATAAGTAGTGCGAAACGGTGTCGAACGCCTTCTGAAAGTCGAGGAAAATACAACCAACCGAAGAGTTATCGTCCAGTGCTGCTGCTAAAACATGTGTGTACTCTACCAGTTGTGTGACGCACGATAGTTCATGTCTAAATCCGTGCTGGTTTGAGTTCAATAAAGAATTACTATCTATAAGCTTAACAATGGCGGTATATAAAACGTGTTCAAGAATTTTGCAGCACACAGAAGTGAGTGAAATGGGGCGGTAGTATTGATAACGTTGCGCGGGCCAGATTGAGCAACCGATGCCATTTTCCAGTCAGTCGGGAGAGAACTGTGTTTTAAGGACTTTTCGTAAATGACTGTTCGCAATCTCGCGAAGTGTTGGCGATTTAGAAATCATTGTGATACCAAGCATGAACTATAGTCTGCAAAGGTCGGTTAGCAGTAAAAAAGACCTCAAGTTACCCACTTCTAGAGAGGTACACGGAATCATGCAAACAGAAAAGCAGAGTGCACAGAGTTCCACTTCAACTATAATTACACAGAAATACAGGCTTTTTTTTGTAGCCGCTACAGCAAGGAGTATATTGGTTCAGTCGCACAACACCATTTATATTGTAGTATGGGCAGAACACAACCTAAGCACGTACAAATAAAGCAAAAAAAAAAAAAAAACATCGAGCACAGTGGAAAACACGACTGTCGCCGAAGGCCAGTACCCCATTGATTGGCGGATTGCACTTCTCACACACGTAATAGGAACGTTAGGACGGCTTCGTGCATTAATGTGGCAATGGAGGGCGTATATACTACCATTTGGCTGTAGTCAACGCGCTTTCTTGGATATGTGCAACACTTAATTGGATATGTGCCGCCGACCGCCCATCCATACTACACTGCTAACGCCGCGACGGTGAGCCCAATCTCGCAACAATGTGTTGCGAGTAGGCCAAGTAGGCTGCACCAACATAACTGGACGGAAGGAGGCTTTCTAAAGACGACATTTATGTGTACACACGCGGGGCAGCTGTACCGATTGTTATTGTATGGACGTAACCCTAGTGGACGTGCGATACATCAACACGGGCACGCAAACCGTACTTACATCAAGTTCGATGGAGGCCTGCAGTTATTTCACTTTTATTTCACTAACCGTGATTGCCCCAAACTGAGGTTGACCGCCTCAACGAAGCTAAGGAAAAGGCAGCACCCGAGACGATGGCTGAAGGCAGCGTGGCCCTGGCGGAGGCCGAAATTAACGTCTTCCTAAAATGCGTCAGCTGGTCTGTCTCGACAACAGAGCTGCTGATACGCGAAACAGTCCGGCAAAACAAACCACGCACGTCTCAATACATAAGTGATGCTGGTAAATCGGTGATACGACAGTGATACTGAATGTATGGCCGCGAGCGGCCGTGCTGAACGTTACAGTTACAGTGGATAGGTGTAAACGTCTAACCTTTCACACCGACCACAAGGTGACCACCCCTAACTTACGTCAAATATTCTCAGGGACAGTAGATTTGGACCCCGTGGACAGTTACGTCTGGGCCAGGGGCGTAGCCAGGGGGGGGGGGTGGGGTCAAACCCCCCGCCCGAAATTTTTCAATTTTGCTTGCGTATATATACACGCACACATACAAACGCACGCACGAACATACATAAAGTATGGCTGAACCCCCCCCCCCCCCCCGAAAAAAAATTTCTGGCTACGCCCCTGGTCTGGGCGTAACGATAGCGACGGCTACAGTTACGTCTGGACGTAACCCTAGCCGCACCGTTAAATAAAAGTGATGGTTCAAGTACACTTCGCCCAAATGACTTTCCAACTGTAAGCGATCGATCCACGCAAAGCACGCACTTAACACACATACACGTCCGCCACAGTACAAGCTGTGCGTCAGACAGACATTCACAAATCACGTAACTCATGGCCTTTATCTCATACTCGTACAGCTCGTTATCATATCTGATAGATTTGGCAATGGTCCACTGAACAGGGGGACATCGCAGGAACGAAAGCGGCAACGACTTGCTACGACTTCTACAACATACACAACGCGATCACGTCCCTACGGTCAGAGGTGGTTCTCATTAATGCGCACAGTTCACGCTCAATATCAACACCAGTACAGTAGTGCGTAGTGCCGTGCCTCCCCTGCCAGCACCCACCACGCAAGCCACACAAACGGGCCACGCAGAGCACGCACTTACCACACATACACGTACGCCACAGTACAAGCTGTGCGTCAAACAGACACATTTCACAAATCACGTAACACATGGCCTTTATCTCATGCTCGTACAGCTCGTTATCATTGCTTATATATTTGGTAGTGGTCCACTGAACCGGAGGACATCGCAACAAAAGCGGCAACGATTTGCTACTTCTACAACACACACAGTTCTCGTTAATGCACACAGTTCACGCATTCACGCTCAATATCAACATCAGTACGGTAGTGTGCCTCCTCTGCCAACACTCACCACGCAAGCCACACAAACGGGCCTGAACGCTACTCTGCCGCCACCTACTTATACACTTCAAGCCAAGTCAAGCCGGTTTTAAGCGGCTATATGGGTGAACAGAACGCTTTGCCCACCTAACTTCTCCTTCCACCCGGTGGAAGGAGACACTGCCTTTGTCGGACAACATGACCTCGATGCTGTCTTCTAAGCTGTCAGCGTAGACTGTCTACGATGCTGTCCAGAATTGGAACACAGCCTCCTGCGCGCGGGTGACAGGAGACGGTAGGTGGGGTAAAGCGTTCGGTTCACCCATATAGCCGCTTAAAACCGGCTTGACTTGGCTTGAAGTGTATAAGTAGGTGGCGGCAGAGTAGCGTTCAGGCCGCCGTTTATTTCTTCGTGGTGTGGTGGGTGTTGGCAGAGACGGCACTACTGGTGTTGGTTTTGAGCGTGAACTGTGTGCGCGAGAGCCGCCTCTGGCCGTGGTGTTACCGTGGGGACGTGGTCGCGTTGTGTAGAGTGTTGTAGAAAGTGATTCGTGTGCAAGTCGTTGCCGCTTTTGTTTCTGCGATGTCCCCGTGTTCAGTGGACCGCCGCCAAATCTATAAGCAACGATAACGAGCGTGAGATAAAGGCCATGTGTATGCGATTTGTGAATGTCTGTAATAGTAGTGGTTCTTGATGGAAAGGAAGAACGGAGTGTCTAGCGCGTTACGTCTAGACGTAACTATAGGAGCCGTTGCAGTTACGTCTGGACGTAAGAATAACAAATCTCAAAGTTACGTCCAGCGTGAGATCAGACGCACCGAACCGATCGGCTCTAGTGGCGCAGCGGGCTAGTACGTGTCGTGCTCGGATCTGCGAGGACGTTGGTTCGAACCTCGCTGTTGTCCTTCTCTCTCTTTTTTTATTAAGTGCTCCACGGGCGCCGTAATATTTTTTGTTTAAGGAAATCGCCTTGGTGGCAGCGGTGGACGCCCCAGCCCACGTCGCGCTCCGTACTCTTGCTGTAGTGACACCAGCCACTCGAGCAAAATAGTGGAGCGACGACGGCGCACCGCGAAGCGACAGCGTCCCAGTGACACGAGCCAACCACTGAGACTGGCAAGATAATTATTAAACTTAAGTGCGCATTGTGAATCACACGATGGACGTAACTTTAGCAGCTGATTATGGCTCCCTGCGTCGTCTGCTAGCCACACCGTGTTCGCTAGTGTGCGAACGTCCTGCGCGCGTCCTCAGAGGGCAGCCTATTCCGTTGTGTTAGCACAGCATCAAATGCTTGTACGTATGTCTCCACGATATAAACAAGCATTTCAATTTCCAAGGCTTGTATGCAGACTAATAAGTGAGCAAGACACGCAAATTGGGCGAGTTGGTGAGGTTCCATGGTAAAAATATAAAGCAGCGCTTTTTTTAAACACAAGACGAAGGAATGGAGGGACACATACGTCTCTTCTTTCCTTCGTCTTGTGTTTAAAAAAGCGCTGTTTTATATTTTTAATAAGTGAGTGCATGCACGTGTCGGTATGGAGGTGTGAATGCAGAATTTTTGAGACACAATTATTATTTTATTTTATTTATTTAATACCCATAGCGCCCATACAGGCATTACGTAGAGTGGAGGGGGGGGGGGGTGTACAGAAGAAGAACAAGCATGAAAGTTGCAGGTGCAAATGAAAATGTAGATTATTCTACGCCGACACAAACGTTCACAGCTGCGTCGAACACAGCTACATCAAAAATGTCGTATACATTGGGAAAACAATCTAAAATAAACAGAAAGCACAGTGATAATAGTTAATGGCAATGCGAACAGTAATTACAACAAAGCGCGGCAGTGGTAAATATATAGTACAGCACAAGATGCAAAGGAAGCACTAAAAGAAAACAACACAGTTTACAAATGGGATACAGTATAGATCATGGTGATTACCAGGCGTACGCATGATTTCTTTTAAGGCTCAGTGGTCAAAAGATTCAATCATTTTTATTGCAGAAAAGAATGCGTCATTAGACGAAATTCCTACAATTGTGGAAGGAAGTCGATTCCACTGACTGATAGTTCTGGGAAAAAAAGAGTTGCTGAAGGACGATGTATTGCATTTATATTCTCTTATCTTAATTGTGTTCGTGATCTTTGCGTGCTGATGTGTAGTGAGGCCGGTTAATGTATACGTCACGGGGAATTCGAGTATGAAAATGATATATGCTGTGTAATAGCTTCAGTCGAAATGACGCTCTTCGCATGCTGCAGAGACTTCCATTTTAATATCGCCTTAGATTCCGTTGAACTAAACTGTCTGTCATACATGGGTATATTAAGCACATATATCTTGCCGCCATATGGACTGAACTTTTACTAATCTTTCTTTGTTTGATGCTGTTGAAGGGTCCCACACGCAGCACGCGTATTCCAGCACTGATCTTACGTATGTTTTATATAATAACTCCCGGGTTTGCTGCGGAAATGCACGTGTATTTCGTCGCAAAAACCCCAAACTCCGACAAGCTTTACCTACGGTATAATCCACATGCCGACGCCATGATAAAGAGGGGCAAAAGTAAACGCCTAGGTATTTGTATTCGCACACCATTTTTACCGGTGAGCAGTTTATTGTGTATTCGAATTCACCTGGACTTTTTTTTTTCTGGTGAACCTCATGCACACCGTTTTCTTAAGCTTCAGTTTCATTTCCCATCGCTCACACCATGCGTGTATCGCACATAAGTCGTTTTGGATCACAGATCAGTCAGTTTCAGATGTAATTTTGCGGTATAATATGCAGTCATCTGCAAATAGCCTAATATGATATTGTACGTTTTCGTTAATCTCATTGATATAAAGTAAGAAAAGAAGTGGTCCCAGTACTGATCCCTGAGGCACCCCTGACGTAACATCAGTTATTGCAGACTGTTCGCCGTTTACAACTGCGCATTGTCGCCTCTCACGCAAATATTCAGCAACCCATGCAATAACTTGGGGATTAATGTCAAAGCTGGACAGTTTTTGCAGTAATAAGTAGTGCGAAACGGTGTCGAACGCCTTCTGAAAGTCGAGGAAAATACAATCAACCGAAGAGTTATCGTCCAGTGCTGCTGCTAAAACATGTGTGAACTCTACCAGTTGTGTGACGCACGATAGTTCATGTCTAAATCCGTGCTGATTTGAGTTCAATAAAGAATTACTATCTATATGCTTAACAATGGCGGTATATAAAACGTGTTCAAGAATTTTGCAGCACACAGAAGTGAGTGAAATGGGGCGGTAGTTATTGATAACGTTGCGCGGGCCAGATTGAGCAACCGATGCCATTTTCCAGTCAGTCGGGAGAGAACTGTGTTTTAAGGACTTTTCGTAAATGACTGTTCGCAATCTCGTGAAGTGTTGGCGATTTAGAAATCCTTGTGATACCAAGCATGAACTATAGTCTGCAAAGGCCGGTTAGCAGTAAAAAAGACCTCAAGTCACGCACTTCTAGAGAGGTACACGGAATCATGCAAACAGAAAAGCAGAGTGCACAGAGTTCCACTTCAACTATAATTACACAGAAATACAGGCTTTTTTTTTTGTAGCCGCTACAGCAAGAAGTATATTGGTTCAGTCGCACAACACCATTTATATTGTAGTATGGGCAGAACACAACCTAAGCACGTACAAATAAAGCAAGAAAAAAAAAACATCGAGCATAGTGGAAAACACGACTGTCGCCGAAGGCCAATACCCCATTGATTGGCGGATTGCACTTCTCACACACGTAATAGGAACGTTAGGACGGCTTCGTGCATTAATGTGGCAATGGAGGGCGTATATACCACCATTGGGCTGTAGTCAACGCGCTTTCTTGGATATGTGCAACACTTAATTGGATATGTGCCGCCGACCGCCCATCCATACTACACTGCTAACGCCGCGACGGTGAGCCCAATCTCGCAACAATGTGTTGCGAGTAGGCCAAGTAGGCTGCACCAACATAACTGGACGGAAGGAGGCTTTCTAAAGACGACATTTATATGTACACACGCGGGGCAGCTGTTCCGATTGTTATTGTATGGACGTAACCCTAATGGACGTGTGATACATCAACACGGGCACGCAAACCGTACTTACATCAAGTTCGATGGAGACCTGCAGTTATTTCACTTTTATTTCACTAACCGTGATCGCCCCAAACTGAGGTTGACCGCCTCAACGAAGCTAAGGAAAAGGCAGCACCCGAGACGATGGCTGAAGGCAGCGTGGCTCCGGCGGAGGCCGAAATTAACGTCTTCCTAAAGTGCGTCAGCTGGTCTGTCTCGACAACAGAGCTGCTGATACGCGAAACAGTCCGGCAAAACAAGCCACGCACGTCTCAATACATAAGTGATGCTGGTAAATCGGTGATACGACAGTGATACTGAATGTATGGCCGCTTAATTCAGCGAGCGGCCGTGCTGAACGTTACAGTTACAGTGGATAGGTGCAAACGTCTAACCTTTCACACCGACCACAAGGTGACCACCCCTAACTTACGTCAAATATTCTCAGGGAGAGTAGATTAAAAACAGCAAGGAGTTGTTTTAGTCTGCGCATAGGACGCGTAACAACGGAGGCAGAATTGCACCGTGGACAGTTACGTCTGGGCGTAACGATAGCGACGGCTACGGTTACGTCTGGACGTAACCCTAGACGCATCGTTAAATAAAAGTGATGGTTCAAGTACACTTCGCCCAAATGACTTTCCAACTGTAAGCGATCGATCCACGCAAAGCACGCACTTACCACACATACATGTCCGCCACAGTACAAGCTGTGCGTCAGACAGACATTCACAAATCATGTAACTCATGGCCTTTATCTCATACTCGTACAGCTCGTTATCATATCTGACAGATTTGGCAATGGTCCACTGAACGTTTTGGCAATGGTCCACTGAACATCGCAGGAACGAAAGCGGCAACGACTTGCTACGACTTCTACAACATACACAACGCGATCACGTCCCTACGGTCAGAGGTGGTTCTCGTTAATGCGCACAGTTCACGCTCAATATCAACACCAGTACAGTAGTGCGTAGTGCCGTGCCTCCCCTGCCAGCACCCACCACGCAAGCCACACAAACGGGCCTGAACGCTACTCTGCCGCCACCTACTTATACACTTCAAGCCAAGTCAAGCCGGTTTTAAGCGGCTAAATGGGTGAACCGAACGCTTTGCCCACCTAACGTCTCCTTCCACCCGGTGGAAGGAGACACTGCCCTTCCGGGTGTACGAAACTAGTATGGCTGTGTTTCTAAATTTTCTGCCTTTATTATCGAGCTTCTTTCTTCCATTAAATAGTGCGGAATTGGCATGAAATAATTCTTTTCAGTTTATTTTATGTGTAATCTTTATGTTTCATTACTTTACTGCTTCATTTGTTTGAGCGTATAAGATACGAAACTGATGTGACGGCTATCGAGGCAGTTGGGGCATAGAGTTAATATACTGACTCTAGAGGAAAAGCTGGGCCGCCAGACCTATAACCACAAGAACGCTGACATCTTGGAACGTTGTCATTCTTGCCATGACATATCAATCCTAAAGAAGCATCTGCACAATTAAAAACTTGCGGATATTGTTTTGTGTTTATTTTGAATACTTCTACGAAAGAATACGACGGCTATTTATGCAATTTACTGCGCGCGGAAAGGAGCGTTTGCAGGCTGGTTAACTAGATGGCACCACCATATCAACACTCGCGAGTACGCGAGTGTGTGCTTGCGGCCGATTGCGCCGGTTTGCGCGTCGTGTTAAAGCCCCTGAAACTTCGTTCGCGTCGTGTATCTCGTAGTTGTCATAGTGTCCCGTTGTGTGCGTTTTCAGTCGCCGTATACCACTCGACTTCATGTGACAGCCCTTTTTTCTTTCAAGCTGGAAACTTCAGTGCAAACCAGGACGGACGGCAAAGAAGAGATGAGACAAGCCCTGAAAGTTATGTACGAAATAGTCGCAACCGATTTTTTAAATATTTTTTAACGGCGATAAAGCTTCGTGGGCCGTGTAACTTTAGTTTTGATTGAAGCTTTCGGGTGATGTCTCACTCACATTCGCCGCTGCATGCTGCAATCGACATTTTTCTGCTTTACGGCTCTCTGCGCTGAAGTACGGCAGCAATGAGCTGAAAAAGAACGTGGATACAGGTGTCTCGCCATTGCAAGTCGAATCAGCGCGCGACCACGGCCTACGGACTTTGCTTCGAGCTGCGAATCTGTCGAGTGACCTTTGTGCCAGCGAACGGAGAAACTTTGGTAGGGAGTGCCTAGTAAAAACCATGCACAAACAGGTGGAAATCTTAACTGTTATCAACCGGACCAGCTGCACAGACAACTGTACACTAACACACGGCTTCACGCATCAAAACACCGCTGATGTTCTCTGAACAGCGCGTAGCTGGCTTAGGTTGGTAGATTAAAACTGATTACTACCGTCAAATATAGCGAGCGTCTCAGGGTCTGGCAACGCTGGCAACGATCGTTTTGTTCCATCATGGCGGAACCCATGCGGTTATAGGTTTCAATGCATGGGCCCTATGGGGAGCTTTTCCTCTAGAGTCAGTATATTAACTCTATGAGTTGGGGAGAGAGCAGAGAGTGGCGTGCATTTGTGTCGGCAGCATTGTAGCAGCATGTCGGCGGCAGTCTCGGAAGTGGTAGCTCTCGGCTCTGCTCTATTTTTCTTTGTCGTACGTATGGAAGTAATCGCTGTGCTTCACACAAGCCAATCGAGCAGGCATGCTCTCAGTGAGACAACGGCAGTATTAACACCCCGACGTCAGTCGGGCCCACTTTGCCTGCGGGTATCCGCGATGGCACGAGACTAAAAAGCCACCTAAACATCGCCCAATATTAGCGGTGTAAGCATGTTTCATGTTGGCTACCTTGTGCTGCCGAGCAAAACTAGCGCCGTGGTGTACCCAGAAATTCCCTAGTCAAGTTGGCGAGAGCAGCGAGAGCAACGAGAGGCCGAGTTGAAACTGTTAGATGCACTTGATGGCGTGTCTTCTTTAAAGATTTTGTGTATCTGTGTCATGCTTTGTTGTGTTACCTCGCGAGTGTTTGCTTAGAAGTGACTGAGATTGCTGAGACATTGACTCTGCTGTCAATTTGGATGAAGCGCGAAAGACAGGGACAGAAAAGGCACACATACAACCACACATACTGCGCTACGTGTGGGTGTATGTGTGCCTTTTCTGTCCCTGTCTTTCGCGCTGCTCCCTTGAACCATCTAGCCAACAAGTTCACGCTTCAAGGTATCAGTGGTGTTCCGATGTAAGTGCCTGGTATAACTGAGTGCGCTCCAGAATGAGGGATTTGCCTTGTTAAGCTTCACCGCTGCACAGTGGCGTTATGCGAAGAAAACTAAACGTCACACTGTGAAGCTCTAGCCCTTCGTGGCCGAGAAGGATTCGCTGCCGCAAAGTGGTTGATAAAACATTTACGGCTTCGAAGCAACTTAAAGTAATCAGTCATCTCATGAGACTGCCCGAGACGTGTGAATATTAAAGCTTACAGGCGTATTTTCCATTTGTAATAATGGATATATCGAATTATTTCGCGATCCCCTTCGAATCCGATGTGCCCGACGGTCGTCAAGTGAGGTGAAACTTGAGGCACTCGAGAGCGTACGTTGCGTTAAAATGTCTGTGTATGCCCTGCTTTATGTTACCTCGCGAGTAATCGCTTGAATTTATACAGATTCTTAAGACAACCAGCAGCGCTAAGAAATCCATCATCAGCCCATTTATTATTTGACCTGAAATGTAGCAGCTGGCGTTTGAAGTAGACATCCGTAGCAGATGGATGGATGAACAACTTTATTTTAGTCCTTCGGTGCGCGCGATTAGCGTGCAGCGGGCCGCTCCCACGTCGGGACAGAGAGGCCTTGCCCCTCCGCCGCGTCGCGGGCCCGATGCCTCGTCGCAATTGTGCAGCAAGTTGACACTATGCGATCACGCTGATTTCAGGCCACGTGATTCATTGGTATCTTGTAATAATTTCTGTTGGCATAATTAAGTTTCTCCATGACACTATTCAAGCTATTCCTAGAAGTGGCTTGGTCTGCTCTCTAATGTAGAGGGTTGCTGCTAATTCGTTTGCCTGGCGGGTAGAAGAATTGAAGCAACCTTTGCTATGCACTTGCGCATTTATTAGACGTTTGGGTGCTCGTACGGTGACTGGAGACTGCGTCGGCGCCTTTTTTTGTAATTAAAGAAGACAAAGCATCAGGTAACGTATGTGGCAGTTGCGATTTCCCTGCTGGTGGGCTTCGCTGCACAACGAATCATCGATGCACAGCACATGCTTTCTGGCATAACACAGCTGCAATGCCATAAAGCTGACTATAGTGAATCTGTCATCTTGTAGCACGTATATATAATGTAAATATATAGTGTGAATCCAAGGGGCAGTGCAAGCATGGCGTAAATAAGCAGGGTACGAGTCAAAATATGGGCGGCGTGCGCAGCACAGATTTCTTTGCGCTCCACAATGAAGGAATTGCTTTGTAAGTTTTACCGCTACACAGGGGTGTAATGCGACGAAAACTAAATGCCACGCTGTGAAGCTTGCTAGCTGTGGCTGCAATTAGTTGCCGGAAAGAGTATCCGAGACGCATGAATATTTATTGACATATATATATATATATATATATATATATATATATATATATATATATATATATATATATATATATATATATATATATATATATATATATATATATATATATATATATATATATAGGAGAAAACACATAAACGACATAGACTAGCTATGTCGTTTATGTGTCTTCTTTTGCCTTCGTTTCATTGAGCTGCACATACTCAGCATATATCAAGACATTTACCAACTATATTTAAGCTTCAGGCAGGCATTTTATGCATTTTTAATTACAAGTATATCGAACTATTTAGCGATGTCCTTTGATTCCGATGCATGCGAGCTTTACTGTATATACACTTAGCCGACAGTGTGCATTCGTAACACATTGGTCGGTTCAGTGAAGCATTATGTGGTGAGGAGCATGATTTTCCTGGCGTAAACAAATACTTTTTTTATTATACGATATTTAGGAGATGTTGGTGCTTCTGTATAGCACCGGCTACTCCTTTTCACTGATATGATAGGATATGTGAAAAGCACAGCCATGAAAAAAAAAAATATTTCATAAAGAACAGCTAGGCAAAAAAAGTTATTTACAATGATGTTTCATATATCAGCTTGATACCGCACGCATGCGATGGGAGCCATGCATGCATATGCGACATACATATAGCGGTTGAGGATGGCCTAGATCCATCACCACGATGTGTTCGGTAGGCACCGGGAACTCCACTGATCTGATGAGAAAATAAGCAATCTGCATCGCTGCGCCTAGTACACACATACTGTGCTCCAAGTAGGGAGGCCGGCTTCGGCGTGACGCTCGTTCGCGTGGTTGCTCGATCGCCGCAAGCATTTGTTTAAAACAAGCAATAATATTGATTATTCGGTCACTATATCACGGAATATATTGGAGCTAAACGTTTTTCTAAGGCACCTTTTGGGAAAAGCTGGCTTTTCTGGAACCACAAAACAAGTTCCGATCATGTCTCAAACTTCGTCGTCCAAAAAGAACCAGCTTCGTAAACTAATGCGCTTGATACGCTAGCAAGGTTAACACAAAAATGAAACCTAATGCACTGTCTCATTGAGCTGAAACAAAATTGATTGATTCCCCCATTCCCCCGCCTTGCGAACTGCGTGCCCCTTAGTCAAAAAGTGGCCCTTCTCAAAGAAAGCAGCAAGTATGCACCTTATCCGTGCGTCCATTAAATCAATCCACCTGCATTTCCATGGTTAAATCGCATGATCAACGTCTCGCACGCACGTAGAGCCACGGGACTAGGCTAGGTACATCTCGCTTGGAATTTCCTAGGGACAGCACCAAAAAGTGGTCTGGCAACGCGGGCATGTTTTGGTGGCGCGTATTATGATTTCCTGGCGCGGCAGAGCACGCGAGAGAGAAAAAAGAGAGAGCGAGGAGGACGCCAGCGGCCCCTCTGCGAGCGCTTGCGCGCTATTGGTTCTTCTCTTCGGGTGACGTGGCTGGGCACGCGAGCACGTTTGCGCACGCACGGAGGAGTGTTTACGGCTGTTCCATCGTGCGGAAGCACCCTCCCCATAGTCACGCTGCTGCCGCAGATTGCAGATTCGCGCCACGCACATGGCGGACGCCGAAGTACGCGCGCCTGTTTCGAATTCCGCCTGCCCATCTCACGTTGAGCGGGTTTCAGTAAACGTAAACGTGCTTCCGACTGACATGGTGGACACGCGGACGCTTACGTGCGAAATAAACGCCAGTTCTCATAGCCCATGTAACATCGACCAGGTTTCGATGAGCACGCGGACATTCACGTGCGAGTTAGATGCAAGTCCTAACTGCCCATCAAACGTGAAGTGTCTCCGCGTCGACCTGTGCACGGACGGCGACGCACACGAGTGGCTCGCCAGCTACAGTAGGACAACAAACACGACATGGATCGTCGACAGGGAAAACCGAAATCCAAAGAGGTAAGTTCACGTGTTCGTTTCTTTTTCAAGTGGCGAACAGGCCAGTCTAATACTAACATTTGATTATATCGACGCCAAATTTCGAAAATGCTAAATGCGAAAGCGCTAAATGTCGCTCATCGTATCGAAAGGCGCGACGCTGTGTTTGTGACCGAATGCTGCATTGATATTGTGCATTGAAGCCGCCGCTGCAGCTTGGAAATGCCGATGCTGAAGTTGGCGTAGTTGAAACGTTGTTTTGAACTGAAACCAAGAGCCCTGTGTTTTCACTGTGAATTTTGGTGGTATTGTGTGATTATTTTCAATTTTTGGAAAGTCATGCCTTAAATAGCCGCGTCCATTGAACTTTGCTTAAGTTTTATCACCAGCTTTTGCTATTTGCGGCCCTGTGGCGCGTTTGGTTCGTTCGCAAGTTTGAGTGGCAGAATACGGCATTTTTCACACCTCGTCTTTCGGATGGCGCCGCAAGCAACGCACTGCTGAAGCAGTAACCTCCCTAGCATACGGCCATGCAATGTCTGCATTTTCGATGGTCCATTGTCGCGTGTTTACGCCCCCATTTAACATTTCTACATGTCACTGTACGTCCTAGACCACGGTCACCCTTAGGCTTGGTTTGTCGTGTGCTAATAGAATATCTGGGGTTTAACGTCCCAAAACCACGATATGATTATGAGAGAGGCCGTAGTGGAGGGCTCCGGAAATTTAGACCACCCGTGGTTCTTTAACGTGCACCTAAATCTAAGTACACGGGCTGCAAACATTTTTGCCTCCATCGAAAATGCAGCCGCCGCGGCCGAGGTAAGTCGTGTGCTAAGTGAGGCTTCCATTGTGTACACTTTTCGGTGCGATAGGGTCAGAAAAGGGCTCGCAAGGCTTGCTTATGAAATGCGTTTATGTACCGAAAAGTCCACGAATGCAAAATACGAGTATTGCTCTTATTTATGAAGGCTAATATATCGCGACGAAAGCAACGTTTGGTTCGCGAATGTTGTTGCTTTCTTTCATCAACCTAGATTGCTGCAGCTTTTTCTGGAAAAACATATTTCTATGCTTCAAGGCTTGACATATTGACGCCATCACTACTGCTTGATAGGAAATGGAATTATGTGCTGGGCGCAGAAACATTGGTCTGACCAGTTCGTTGCCAGCACCTTTGCAGTTAGTGCCATGCAGAAGTCTGTTTTCATAACAAAAGAAGTAAGAAACGCAATGCTGATGTATGAATTATCAGGAGCATACTGTGTTGAACATTGTAAATTCCCGCATGCTGCACAAGTAGTGTCTTCTTACTGCTTTGTTTTTGTGTTTACCTTCGTATTATGACAGCTTTAGGTCTGTAAGCCTTGCATCCAAGTTCATGATGCTCATTCCAATCACAGCGTGTAGCCAGCTTCAGGCTGTTGACTTGTGTGCATAAAAAAAGTAGTTATGGATGTCATGTTAGTGCTTAGACATACACCGAGGGAAGCCGGAACACTGCTGACAAGCTTTTCTGGGCAGTGAAAGAATGACTGTTGAGCAATGCAAATGATACAGATGGAAAGGTTAGAACCATACCGAACTATATCCAGCAAAGCAGTCATATATAAAAAAAAAGATAAGCGCTTTACAAAAAAAAAAGGCCTTGACGACTATAAAGAAATTTTCTCTTCTGCTTTAAAGGATGGTGTTTCACAAGAAATGGAAATGCCAGCACAGTAGCCGCAACAAGACCGCTGGCCTGAACGCTACAAACTGTCCGGCATTTGTGGACATCAAGATCAAGGCCGTGACGAAGAGCACGAAAAGGAACGATTCCTTTTTGAAGAGGGAGCATCCTCTGTGCGCCATCGTCCAGCTAATGGAGGACCACAATCACCAGCTGAACTGCGCTGATGGACTGCGCCGTTTACGGAGCTCCTCTGACACCCGGTCCACTTTTCACAGTTATTTTAAAGATGGCCTTGCACCTGCTGAGGCCCTTCACCTTCACCAGCAGAAACTTGCTGTTGAAGATGATGGTGTCGAACAACTGGCGAATGGTGCACTCAATCCTTCTGCGAACACTGTGTACCACTGGTTTAGGGTGTGGCGCAAGGATCACTATGGTGATGCAGTGGATCCACTAAGCAAGCTGGAGGAAAAGGCACCGTTGTACCATCAAAATGGTGCGTTGCAGCTCCTTGTAGAATCTACTTCCTTTTAAAGCTTCTAGAGATGCTGATATTGCTGTTCCAAAAGTAATTGCCTCACTTTACTGTTGTCTGTTCCAGTCATTGTGTGCATGTTACACATAACCGAGATGCAAAGTCGAATCAACCTCGTGAGAGACTTCTCGATAATTGTCAAAAGAAAATATAGTTTGAAAGAGAATTGGGGCAGCTACGCACTAGTGGTGCGAAGACTGAGGAAGCAGCGGAGCTGGCGGCCTTACCCTTCTCCTGACCCTCACTTCTCTTTTCCAACTCTTGCTCTTTTTCACCCCTTGCTATGCTGTACTATACACGGCTGTGCAATGCTTCACCCGCTTCCCTCCTCCTTTCTCGCACCCTCACATCACTCCTCCTCACTTCCCTTTTCCACGACCTTGCTGTACCACACTATGCATGGCTATGCAATGCTTTACCCTCTGCCCCCTTACACTCACTTCCTTTCCAACATCCTTGTATGCCACACCGTACTAGCACAGAGAGAGCGAGTGCACGCTGGACACGCGTAGTGTAAGCTGCGCAGTTTCGTTTGAATACCACGCGGCACAGCCAAGAGCTGAAACAGCTCGACTGTTTAAAAAAGAAAGCCATTATCGTTCACCGCAATCCCATTTCGCTTCCTGTAGTTGGCTGAAGACTTGGCAGGAATAGTGCCACATTCACATGGGCGTTCTTAGGGGCATTTGTATCTAGAGAAGAGATATGGACTGCATTATCCAAACTTCTGTTTACATCTTATCGAAATCAGATGCAGCTGTTTGACATGCTGCTGGGAATTTTTGACGTCGCCCACTATGCACACGTGCATCTGGTGTAATTTTTTACACTGCTCTGAAAAAAAATTGCAAGTATAGGGCACATTGAGTACCTTTTGCCTCCTTTCCATGTCTTTCTCTGCTTGCAGCGCTAATGCACATTCCTCAGCTTTAGGGGTGGCATTGTGATTTGCATTGCATTCACTTGAATAAAACTGTACAACTGTATCCCATGTCTTAGCTTTGGTTCAGTGGGGAAGAAAGCTACTGCTAAGGCATTGCAGTGTTTTAGAAGTCATAAAAGGAATGTCTGAACACTGCTGTTTTTAACTTCTCTTCTGTAACCACTTGCAGGTGTCAACGTTTGCACAACCAAGTCAAAGGATGGCAACTGCTGGGCAGTGTTAGTTGTTACAAAGATCATGCAGCGGACGCAAGGCTTGGAATCTGCAAGCGAGATCATATTTTTGGACTCAACAGCCTCCTGCGATGAGTCACAGGCTACCGTTACAGTAGCACTCGCAGCTACTCCAGTTGGTGCTTTACCGATTGCCGTGCTTATGCACAATTCTCAGACAACGGAGAGCTACAAGACAGCCTTTGGCCTCTTGAAACAGAAATATCCCTTCTGTTTTGGTGGCTTACATGTAAGCAAGCTACAACTTCTAAAGTATACCTAGGGTAATTTGAAAGCCTGAATTATTAAATGGATTAATGTAGGTTGTAAATGAAAGGGTGATACCATACATTTCTTCTGAGCACCCCATGTGCTTAAGGTAATGTTTGAATGTTTTGTGTAATAACGTGGTTCCACAATATACTTGCAAAGGAACACTTGACATTGGCACTCGTTATATCAATGGCAAAAAATTGATTCAAGCATTCCATTTAATACACTTCAATTCGATAATTGCTGAAAAACTTATAAAGCTTAAAATAAATAGCGCAGCTCATGAGCATAACAGCAAAACACAATAAACATCCTTACAACCAACTGCCAACCATGCTGTGAGGTGCTGTGTGTGCGACCAACAGCCTTTGCAAGAACACTAGGGCTATGAAGCATTTTTTATTTTTGCAGGCTTGCATCTTGCTCTAAGGTCAAATTATAGTTATTTTTTTAGCTGTCATCGAAAAATGAAGAACAAGTGTCAACATGTGTTCATTTATTTTTCAGACCCCACAGTCATTCATGACTGATAATTCAGCGGCAGAAAAAGCAGCTCTGCAAGCAGTGTGGCCTGAAGCAACTCAGCTCCTCTGCCATTTTCACGTGGCCCAGGCAGAATGGCGTTGGCTGCATGCATCGAGCAACAAGATCAGCCGTGACGAGAGACGGGAGCTGATGACTGCTTTCCAGAAGGTGTGTATAATGATGCACCATGCAGTATGAAAAGTTGTGTGTTAGAACCCAAAATCCCAGACTTTTGCTACGGGAAAAATGCACCTGAGAATGCAGGATTGATAATGTGTATGGAAAGTTACAGTGACCACAGGGCTACTACAATACATCATTAGCATTCCTTCTTCAGTTCGTCGTAAGGCTGTTGAAACCATCCGTGGCTACAATAAAGCTGACTACCAGATCATAAACAAGAAACTTGTCCGCTTTTTTAATCTAACTTTTCCACCAATGTTTTATTCATGGACTGTAGATGATAACTGGGTTCTTTTCAAACAAAGTTGCGGAACTCATTGTGAACTTTGTTCTGTTAATTGTCATAAAAAACGATAATACAAGCTCCCGAACACTGACGAACAAAAAGAAGCGATTATACAATAAGGCTAAGCACATTAATAAAGCCCTTTGTAGACTTTGATTCCACTCTTGCACCAAAGTGCGCCAAACTCGATTTACTGTGCCATCCTGATAAAATCGATGTAAATTGCGCCAAACTGCACCATAGTCTTGTGTTTGGGGGCGTCTGGCGCGTCAAAACATGTGCAGCATGATATTAGGGCCACCAAAGCTGCAATCACTCACAACGAATTATTCCGCTGAATAAACAGCGCTCACGCCTGCGTCCCGAGTAAGCCACGATGCCATACAAGTTGCTGACATAGCTTCTGTTGCACAAGTTGACTCGACGGCAAAACATGCTCTCCGCAGAGGATCATGGCGTCTAGGCCTATCGGCAGCGAGGTGTGGTGGCGATTCATTGGTGGACGTCGTCTGTTTCGGAAACGCTGCTGATAGCTTGTTTCCAGCATTGCTCGCTTTTAATTAAAGCAATGTTCAGTAATAACTGCACGCATGCCGTTAAAATGTCCATCACCTCTATTTCTGGACATTGCGGAATGAAATCTGGGAAAACCAGCAATAGATATACAAATATTCTATGGAAGAGCACGTGAATGGTGGGAACACGTTGACACTTATCTTACTTTAGCCATGGATCTTCATCCAGAAGAGCTTTTTTGTTATTCCTTCTGCGAGCCTATCCGCGTTTGTCATTGCTGTTACGGTAAATACTACCCACAAAGAGACCCTGCTAGTGATGCAGAACTATCGATAAATTGACTATCGATAGTATCGATAGTTTCTTTGAAACTATCGATAGTGTAAACAAACTATCGATAGTACTACTATCGATAAACTATCGATAGTCGAATCGGTAGTACCATCGGTAATATTACTAGCGATACTACTGCCACGCGTGTTTATTGCTTTGCTTTGATGTATTCGGGTTTCACCCACAGACTGTTAACTGTGTTGTTAGCTGTGTTGTTTAACATTTTAAAATGACGCGCCGGACGCGAATATTCAAGTTTATTCGAGAGCTTACGCGAGCACCAGCGATAACGCTGGAAGATTTGATGACTGATGTAAAAAGACGAAGCGTTCCACCGGTTATCAGATTACTCGACGGCCGGCGACTGTTCTCGCCGCAATCAGTGCGCAGCATGTATTGCTGCTATTCTGAGTATTGATTTTCTGGGCACAAGTTCGACCGAAAGAAGAGCGTCGTATTTCCCAGTCTTGCTGCAGAATTCTTCACTGTCAAAACCACGTGACAAACTATCCATAGTGGTGCGAATAACGATGGTGTTGCTGGCTGGCCAAATTGCCAAAATATTCGCGATAGCCTACTATCAGCTTCGCTTAATTTATGAGGAAATTTTTATAGAGCGAAATTATTTGCGCAGTGGAAATGGCGGCATATTTCCATCAATAAATAATATTTAAGGGGGGACGCGGCTTTCGTATCGCGAAAAATGGCAAAAAAATCGATTTTTTGAAAATCACATTTTCAGTTTCTGTAGCCCTTTTTATATCCGATTCCAAAATATCTTCACCGAAAACCGCGTAGAAGTGCTATAAAAAAATTGTTGCGCCTACCGAGGTGGCGAAAATTATTGGGGAAATCGCAAAAAAACACTAATTTTCAAAAAATCATAGCTCCCCAACGACGCCACCGGGCGCCGATATCTTGGGCTCATCGGAAAGCGCATTTCTCCGTCTTCAAATTCCCCGCCGCAGCTGGCTCCTCCCTTCGAAAACAAGCGCACAAAAAGCAAATGTTCGAAGGTCGTTTCGAGCCCTCCGATTGGCCGCGTCCGCCATGTTGCCCCAGCGCGCCTCGCCATTGGTCCGATGCTCGCTCCGGGAGATCGTCGTCTGCAGCTCGTGCGTCTCGAGCTCACGGCTGTCGAAAGTCGCGCTACTTCGTTGCGTGTTCGCAATCGTTCTGTGTTCACGGCTCGACGATAACTTTGAACAAGAACTACGTTTTAGATTGGAGCTACTAGCGGAAGCTCGGTGGGATTACGATGGCGCGCCGCACTCGTAGCGAACATCGCAAACGCGCGTCTCGGACCGACTTTCTAGCGCTGACTCGTCGGATCCGTGGTTGGGAGTTCTGCTTATGCGCACTTCGGACGTCGTGACGAAGATGATCGCAGGACGACTCTTTGTACTCGCGACCACGCCTTACGAACTTTGAAACATCGGGCACCGCGGCCGGCGCGTCTACTGCTCGGAGTCGTCACTAGGCCTAACTCCGCTCACGGCGTCGGCACGCGAGACGAACCTCGAACTTTGCGGGCAAGAGCAACGCGTTAGCGGACTCGCGGCAGTGTGCTTCTTCGCAAGGAACGAAGCGCTTCCCCCGCCGGCTTCTCGGTACAGCGGATGGTCATTTTACGCATCGGCAGCGGACCCCACGGCCAAGCTCGTCGCGCAGCGGGCGCGCGGGCGTCCCGCAATGCGAGGCCAAACACGTTGCGCGCCTATTTTTCGTCGCCGCACCTAGGCATATTGCGCATCGTCACCGAATGCCGCCACCCAGCACATCGCGTGCTGACTTCCCGGACTATGCGGCCGAGCACTTAGAGGTGAAATAAAGCACTGTTGATGCAATTTAGGCGCGCTTGGAGCCGTGCGTGGTATCGCCGTAAGCGCTCATGAATCATCTGAAAAAATAAAAGCCTCGCAGAAAACCGTGTCCGCGACCGGGTGAATGATGAAGCGCATCGCAGGCGAGGTTTACAAATTAGCTTGACGAGTGAAACAGGGAGATGAATTCATATCTGCCCAGTTCGCGTCTTGAATAAACTGCTAAGGAATTCCTATTCCACCAATGTCTTGGCCATAACTGCCTGTTATTTAGGAGGAAGTGATAGGTTGCCATGATGAGAGCCGCTTTTAGTATCCTATAAAAATGATTCAATGATCAATTGCAATCAAGACTGTTAATTATGTTAATGAGAGCATGAATACAAGAAAGCTGGCAAATCATCATAGTACATGACCTACTTGAATTACAATATCTTGTTTTTTGTCATGTCTATTACACCACTTCATAACTTCGTTTAAAATTCATGCTACATGTTCTTTGTATATCAGAAAAGTATTTTAAGAAAAAAGAAAGAAAACAAAGGCACAACCGATGAAAGTCCACATGTGCAGGAGGTCCAACCTTATAAAACACCTTAAAGATCACAATCTTCTTGTGTTTTAGAGAAGCAAGGCACCTCAAACTAAAGACAGGGCACTCAAGAAAGTGCACATTACGAAGGACTCAAAAGATTACGACCCCAGTGCCTTTTGATGAAGTAATATCGTTGGTACAACTTTAAAAGCCGTTTTCTCAAAACGACTTTTCTTGCTTCCTGCTTCGCTTGTTCCGCTGATTTCTCACTGACCGCTGGGTCTATTTCAGTTCCGTTTTTTGTTCTATATGCCTTGAAGCACAGTTCAGGGCGTGACATTCTTGCTTTTTCAGTATGGCCTTTTGATAATTAGCTATTTGACGAGTTGCACAAAGCCTCGATGCCTGTTGCGCAGTCACCTCATGAAAAAGGAAAACTAAAAAAAATTTTGTTGCAAATAAAAAAATCTAAGAATGTCACGCCCACAATCAGACATCTTAGAATGCATAGCACTTTGAACGAGTTTCCTATCACATTTTTTAAGCGAGTCAGACTCGGAACAAGAGCAGAAGGTGAAATATATTGTAAATCAAAAAGTTGTAAAGATATGTTCATGAAATTTCTACAGTAGCATTAAAACAACATTTCAAATAAGTGTACCAATTTTCATCAAAATCCATGAAGAAATAAGAAAGTTGGTACCGAAAGCCACGTCCCCCCTTAAAAGCAACCAGTTACATCTTACAGTTAACAAACTTCGTTCTTGGTAATTTTTTTATTTTGAAATCTTCAAATGCAATATAAAACTCAAGCCGCGCAGTTCTACCCCATGTAACGGCTTCCTTTCCGCTACAGCCTGCTCCTCCGGCTCCACTATGTACAACGCGCGCGGGGAACTAAATTTACTAGATGCGAAGCAGCTTTTGCTCGGGGCTGTTTCCCTAGGTCCGTAGTTATATTGGCGACCTAGCATAGCCATCTGAGCGCTTGCTTGCCCCAAGGAGAAGTCTTCCTCCTCTTGTTCTTCGACCGCCTTGACGATGATATGTGCAGAGCACTTTAGGGGCCCGGGTTGCCGTATGCTGTCTTAGCTTGGCTTAACGCATACAAAACCATGCGTGCTGGCACGCGATAGCGCGTTCGGGCCTGTGTATTGGGCTATGTAAGACGCTGTGGCCTCTTTCCCTTGCACTCTCCCAGCAATCATGTGATGGCGTCGGGGAACGAGATTCTGCGATGAACCCGCGTGGCGTACTTCAACAAGAGTTCGGGACGAGTAACAGCAACAGCAACAACAGTGATTTTATGGTGTGCTCCACTTGCAAGGATGCGTTAACATCGGGCAAGGTGCCCGTGATGAACGGAACTTTAAGTCGACCCATGCGCTGCTTCGCATCCCCACATGGTTCCCTTTAGTGGGAGATGATGTTTTTTTCTGCAATGAGTTCGCGCTGTTGATTTTAAACTATCGATAGTACTTACTATCGATAGCACTATCGATAGTATCTATAACTATCGATAGTTCGATAGTGGCTCAACTATCGATACTATCGATAGTACCATCGATAGTTCTGCATCACTAGACCCTGCCCATTAGAGTTCGTGAGTGCTAGGGTCCAAATTCGAATTTTTCGGTTGCTTTTTAAAAATGTCATCTTATTAATAAAAGTATGCCTCCTAGTCGGAGCACCCGTAATTCTGTTTTAATTTGCACAGCTGTCGATAGCGGGCCCTTCGTTGACGACCTTGGCGTCGCAAGGGCCACTGTGAAGCGGCTACGCTATGTTACACGTCTGCCTCTATCCAGATTCGGTAGCTGACTCACAGTAAAAAAAAAGCAGTTTTACTTAATGGGACAATAAAGTGAAACAATGAATCAGTTTACATTGATAAATTGTGCTATGAAACTCTAATGTCGTTGATTTCATCATTATCGGTTCATAAATAAAGGACAAAATCAAGGTAAAAGTTTATATTTAAATATTGCACCAAAATCTTCGTGGGTCTCGTCACAAATTTCAAAGTGTTTTTTTCGTAGTTTTACGACATTGGCTCAACAAAATCTTCTGAAACTTCATATGTTAAGCCTCTGGCCCCCTTAAAGCACAATGCTCTTCATTTTTACCGATTAGCAACTACATAGGTCCTAGCATACGGTGTCAGAATCAGTGACGTCATGGTGATTGGTGTGAGAATTTTATGGTGACGTCGCCTCGCGCATTTTCTTTTTTCGCGTTTTCTAGCTTTCCAAGCATCTTCTCGCGGCAAGCATGGTGATTTTGGTATTGTGAAAGAATAATTTACTAATACAAGAAAAATAGCTTCTCTCTTTACTGTACCCTTAAGGGTGAAGCAATGAATGTGATAGCAAAGAATTGTATTGGTATATGAAGTAAGACTAGCAGGTAACTTTTGGATTTGATCTCGCGGCCGCTCCAGGTACCGAAGTTGTTTTAGTGCTGTCAGTTATCTAAGCGTGAAGTAAGCGTTGAGAGCACAGCAAGTTTACCAGCCATCTCCTAGTGCCTCGAGATTGCACGTGCGACTGCACCCTTCGAGTGGTGCAGCCCCCTCCCCCCTTTCACCTCCCCTGGTGTCCTTTCATGCTCCTTACGGAAGACGGGTGGGGCGTTCCTCTCTGCTTGATGAGAAATCGACAGCAGTTGTCGTACGCAGGATGATGTTATCACTTGCGTCCTCCATGCGACAGACGGCTGGGTCGTTTCATTTCCGTTTTTGTCACCGCGTTTGTCACAAGCACTCACAAGCTTTTGCTCGTGGATAGAACCTATGATGCGCGGGATGATGTTATCAATTTGGACTATGGAAAATGGCGGTGACAGCAAAAACCCCTTGATGGTGTCCGTATAATTGCTATCGCAATAAAAATAAAAATATAAATACACTGTCTCCCGCTAAAGGGGACCATGAGGCGATGCGAAGCAGCGTTTTGGCATGTCGGGGAGTGGAGAGGGGGAGGGGTAGTGGAGAGGGTTTGCGCATGCACAGTAAGGGTGGTCACGCTGCACACCACCACCACCACTGGATTGAACTCCGCCCTAAGATGCTTCGCATCTAAAAAATTTTGAGGAGCCATTCCACACTCTAAGGTGGATGACAAGCAAGGCTGTTCAGCGCACGACACAGAGGTGATGTGGTGGAGGCCAGTTTGGTATGTAACTAAGAAGGGTGTGCGTGTAGGCCAGTCTGTGATTCATTATGTAATGGTAACTGCAGAAACAGACGGGAAACAGGACACACTGCTTCGTGTTGTCTCTTTTTGTGTCCCGTGTGCTTCTGTGGTCACCCTTGCTAATATTAATTGATATGTAAGGCCAAGTTGTTAACCGCCAGGCTCTTAATGGTCAATAAGCATTACTTTTTGCACTGTTCCCTAGATGGCATTAGGAGGTCTCCGGCGTACAAAAAAGGAATGTCCTAGCCATATATAGCTTTGCTGCAAAAAGAAAACGAAATTTGTGATATCACGTAGTCCCCCGTTGAACGCACTTTCGTGGAAGCTCAACTTGAAGCGGATCTCCATCTTCCAGGCAACGCGGTGCATGCACAAACAATAGTCTGTAAGCACTGCGATAATGCTCTTGCTACAGCACAGAGGCGCATCAGAGAGGGAGGGAGTGTTGGAGGAGGTTGTTTCTCCGAGGCTAGTTAAGTGACGTCATGTTGCACCAGCAATACAATTGATCGAGAAGGGAAAGAACGTGGCTTTCGCCTTGGAGTCGTCCTAGGGCAGGGGTTTCAAGCCCGTGGCCTGCCACAGCCCGGTGCTACATCAACAGGCTGCTAGGCTCATCGTCATGTTTGGAAGTACCTACTTGTGCGAATAACTGTTCTCCTTGCTCACAGTAAACATGTCTGGTCGAGTATGAACAGGTGCGGTCTACCATGAGGATTGCCTCCGAACAGAAAGTTAATGTGGGCATTTCTTCTCTCGTCGCAGCTAAGCTTTGCCAAGCCAGCATGTTTAGAACTTTAGCCGTTATGTTGTGCTTCACAAGGAATAAAGTTTTATGACTTTGCTAAATAGTACCCGCATACATAATTTCCACTCACTCTGGGACTATGGGACAGTGACAATAGTTGCAATAGTAATGGACATAGCTTAACTTTGTGTTATGTGTGCACATGGACTCGTAGTATGATCCACGATGGTAAATTTTCGCTCTCAGCTGGCAGGTTCGGGTCGAACTTATTTTAATTCATCATACACTCCACAGCCAGAAATGAGTTACATTTGAAGTGTGTATTGTATTCCTGTATCGTGTCTAGTCATGTAACGTAAACAACTGAAATATGGCTTTAAACATAGAAGTCGTGTCTTTTATCATTTGCAGGTGATGTATGCGTCATCGGCGAAAGATTTAGAGACTGCCACCGAAGAGTTACAGCAGAAGCCTCAGCGTGCATATGTGACACGCGTAAAAACATTCCTTGAAAGGAAGGAAGAGTGGGTGCTCTTTTTTCGGTTGGGCCTTATAACAAGAGGCCACAACACGAACAATTATGCAGAAGCCACCATTCGTTTATTGAAGGATGTGGTACTTGGCAGGCAAAAAGCCTATAATGTAGTTGCCCTTGTGGACCTTGTGGCGACAGTCTGGGAGGGCTACTTTTCAAGGAGGCTGCTCAAACATGCGTACAACCGTGTGGCAGCTCACCAAGTGTTCTACGAGAAGCTTGTGCAAAAGATGCCCGAAAGTGCTGCGCAGTCGATCCGTGCTCTTGGCGATAGCATGTATGAGGTGCCCAGTGCGCAGGGAGACGGCAAGACCTATCACGTTTGGCAAGACGTCGGCACTTGCACCTGTGGAAGTGGCCAACAAGGGGCATTCTGCAAACATCAAGCCCTTGTACACAGCATGTTTGGAGGAGGATTTCCAAATGCCCCAGTACTAACGACTGAGGACCGGCACAAGTTGGGTGTCCTTGCCTTGGGTGATAGGTGCCCTGACAAAAGTTTTTTTGGAAGCTTCCGCGAGGTACTGCCAGATCTCCCGTCCACCAGCACTGCTCAGGAAGCACACAGCCAGCATGTGCTTGATGCTCAGGATGAGCCAATGGATCTTGATGAAGATCACATGGAGGGCGTGAATTCCAACGAGCAACGCCATCAGGTGTGTGTCTCATTATCTTCATAGGTGCTTTCGTATAAGCTTCAACTGAAGGGCAGCGCAAAATCATGCACAACCAACCAGCCTGCCAGTGCTTTGTCAGTGTGTCATAATCACAATTTGAGATGAGCTTGTCTTGAAAGCTCTGCGATATGATTAGTTGGTAGATTACACAGCTTTGGTTTGTGCAGGAAAAGTCGTACTTGTGTTGTCAGCAATTTATTTTGTCTTGCCACTGGTGTACTAACTAAACTACGTTGTCGATATTGCCAGGTAACAGTGATTCTGTTTTCACTTCTGCCTATGAAGCAGTAAGTAATGTTGCTTTAACATTAATTTACCATGCCTTCACTTTTGTGCCATGCTCACTTAAAAAGCTCGGTGTCATTTTAAATTCAGCTGTGTTGTTAATGAGCTACGATACTTTACTTTTCAGCAAGGTCAAGTATTCTATGACTTTCTCTGAAGCCCATGTTTTTAAACTACGTTTGATTTAGTTTGCTTCGTCGTGTTGCATACAATGCTGAATGTGATTTGTTTTATGCCAGAAAAGCCTGCTAAAGTTGGTGTCCGCATTTGATAGTGTTGCAAGAATTAAAAGAGAGGGAAAATGTATTTCAGTGCAACCATTCTGCATGGTTGTCATGAATAGTTGTCATGAATGGAGATGTTAGTAATGAGGGCAGTGATGGGACAACTGCGCCGATTGTACCAAACTGCTCAAACAGGTAAAACATGCTACATTTGCTACATTTTTACAAAAATCTCATAATTTGCGCCGAGCGTGTGTGAAGACGTCATTCTTGTAGTGTTTCGGAGAAAAAGGAGACCGAACATACTTGTTCACATTATTTAAGTTAATACTGTAATTATGAATGGTCACTGAAGCATACTGGCAATGTAGTTGAAGGAGTTGCTAGGTGCAACCCTGCCAAGCCATTCAGACTGGCCTTTACTGTGTTAATCTACTAATGACCACGTCTTGTTACAAAACAGTATATGTGCAATCGGAGATTCATGTAAACGTTGAGGAATGGTCTTAAACTCAGAAAATAACTACTGCTTCATGTTACTTGGAAACAACTAGTCAGTGGATTTGTGCATTCAAATAAAAAACAATCGGGCCTCAGATATTTACAAGCTTAAATACCTAGGCATTACACTCCCAATTAAGTTCATGTGGTCAGAGCATATATCCTATATTTGTGTAGCCAGTCTCCAAAGACAGTGGTTCCTTAAGGAAAACTTCAAAATGCACCATGTAGCACAAAACATCTAGCTTACAATGCCTGCATGATGTCTGAACTGCAGTTCGCCTCAATTGTATGAGATCCGCATTACCAAAAAGATACTGTGAAACTAGAAAACGTTCAAAGGAAAGCAGTTAGATTTTTATTTGGAAAGTACAAATGCCTAGATTCTCATACTGATTTCATGAACCTCATTGAAATATGGATGTTCTTCATTCCTTCACAACTGCCTTACAGGTAAGATAAATTTAGCTCTACGAACACCTGTTAGGTGCATTAGTACAAGGACAAAGCAAGACAGTCATAAACATTCATTGGCACCAATCTTGGCTCGCACAAAAGCATTTCGAAGCAGTTTCTTCCCTCACACAGTTGCAGATTGGAGTTCTTTGCCATCTAGCATACTAAGCCCTGACGATTTTGTTGGTTAAATGCAGTGCCATGTTCTGAACATCTAGCATGCTTAATTTTTTACTGCTCCTACTTATCTTTTTCATACGGTGTGTGCTTTTATTTCTGTGTTCAGCTCTTGTGTTGTTAGTGTATACACTTTTGCATTGTAAATAAAGCCCATCCTGCTTGAGCCAAATTATTGGCTTGCACTATTTCAAATAAATAAGTATTTTTACTACTACTAGACCCTACTGCAAGATTACATTGCTAAGTAGAGTAAAATAGCTTTTAACTATTGTGGACCAAATAAAAAAGTAACACTTCACGAAATTACAAGTTCTTGGAAGCCAGTCTTCTGTTTGATTCGTTCCATAAATTAGAGTGAACATGCGTGCATCATGTTCCTCAATAGACCCTTTCCTTGTCAAAGGTAAAAGGAAGATGCTGACCAAATACAAAAAGAACTTTAAAATAAAAGACATTTCAGCTCTCGTATGGAGCCCTGTTCACAATCTCGAACAGTCTTGTCCGCAAGACCATTTCCTTATAATCACTTTGCTTTACAAATATTGTAGAACTATTTGTCGTAACATAATTTTGTAGAAGTTCATGCAGCATGCTTAATTTTTAAGTTCTGTTTGATGGTACATTCATCAGACTTCGTTTACAATTCCACGCGCTGCAATAAACTGTAGTATTTTGCGTAAAAAGCATGGTGGCCCAGCATCCCAATATCTCGGTTCTGTTTCTTGACCACAGCGACAGTTAGTGTTTCAGAACATGTAGAATTTAAATACAAAGCCTGCCTTTGCCTCAAATTTCGGGGAGCATATATTAGATTTCTGGCAGAAAGGACTATTTATAAACCTGAATTTCATTTTCCGCCCATGTACCAGAATCCTGACGATTCTCTCCATAAAGAACAACAGCAGGCACTTCACCACGCAGCGAAGGCCTGAGGGTGGCTGTGAAAGCAGAAGTGTCGTCAAAATAGTTCTTCTGGATAGTAACAGAATGCATGAAAGAGTAGGGAAAGTCATATTCACTAACAAATATGTCGTGGATGCTGGGTAAATGTTAGGTGGCCTGAGGTCATGGGACTACAGAAACTTAGGGCTGTCCACAGAAAAACAAAGATCTCTTGGGGTATTCTAAGCAAACATGCATGTATTAGTGCAGAAATCTATTCTATTAAACATGTAATACGGGTCTGCAGCTTAGAGACAAATATTTGCGCTTCAAGATGCGCCCTTGGTAATGCTCCAAAAGGTTGCTATGCTGCTCCATAGTGAGGTTTTAGCTGCTCCAGAAGCAGCGCCGAAGTGGCTTCAGTCAACCACATCACTGTGAGGGTGCCTGTGTAAGTGCTTGGGGTGTAAAGTATTTGTAGAGTGAAACGCATGTCTAGAACATGAGTTGCTTGTCGTGCTGGATGCTTGAATTCTTACGACCACATTATGATGGGCTCTGCGCTTAAGGCTGAGTTTGCAGTGTGCTTCATGGCTTGCATGTGAGCTCACTTCTTAGTCAAAATATGTGGTGACCAAACATTAACTCAGCAGCAAGTATAGGGAAAATTCCACATGGGAGAGGCTTATGCATTATACCTTAACACATCAACTGTCAGTCCTACTTAGAGGCTTATGCAACATAAATGAAGATGGAAACAGTATCATATTGTAGAAAACACAGGGACAGCGTATTTAGTTTTTGTTTTGTTTTTCTTCATATTTGCTTGCACAGGATGCTGCCGAGGTGCTGAAACAAATCCATCAGGAGGAGTGGCGTTTTTACTCCTTGGCTGCAGACAACCCATACTACCTCACTCTACTTGAACAGGTGCTGGCAGAAATGAAGAAAGTGCACAAGGAACCTCAAGTGATGGCTTCTTACTTTGCCCAGAAGGCTGCTTTTGCAAGTGCGAGGAGGCGTGGCCGCATAATCAAAGTTCAGCCGACTGGAATAGCTAGACGTCGGCCAGGTGTGGCCAGAGGTTCAGGCAGAGTGCAAGCGGGTCGCCCTTCGAAACGTCCAGGTTGTAAAAAGACCAAGCGTCCACATGCCTTGCACTTAAGCGTGAAGAGTGGTGTGGCACATGCAAAGTCCCATGGAACCGGCCACTGAACACCCAATGCAGGCAGCATTCATGAATGTTTGAACAGGTGATAATGTGGTATGAAAATGGCACCACTGACGGCCTGTGTAGCACATACAAGCTTGCTGCGCTGCAGCCATACCAAGAAGTGTTTGTTGCACAACAGTGTATTGTATTCTGAAAATTGAACTGTCGTTTAACTTGCATTGTCATAGTACTTAAAGGGACACTAAAGAGAAACAGTGAATCGGTTTAGATTGATAAATTGTGCTATGAGAACTCTAACGTCGTTAATTTCGCCATCGTAGGCTTATTAATAG